>NC_030430.2:20390226-20450226 GCF_001660625.3 Ictalurus punctatus
CTTTTCCATTTAAAAAAGAAAATGGAAAAACTCTTGGAGAACATCCTCCTCTGGCTGAGAGAGAGAGAGAGAGAGAGAGAGAGGTATTTTAGTTATCAAACACTGTCTGACATTGACTAATAGAACAGTGCTAAATGCTAATAACAAGTGCTAAGGTGCACTCCTAAATGCGCACTGATATGGTGGCAGGCCAAAAGGATTTATTAAAAGCATGAACGTTTGAATAATTATTAGTGACATTAGGCTACATTTAGCTGACAGGACAGGGGCTGAGTGGCGATGCATGGTGGCCCATTAGGAGGTAGTGTATAACATTGCAATGTGTTGGCGTCGTTAACAAATAACTGGCTATCGCCAATATTACATGGAGCATAACGTTAGCTGGTTTCATGGCTGCCAGCTGCCTCAAACAAACATAATATAGGGCCTTCTTTCAGGTGCTTCGCCAAATTCCAGGTGTTTCCTCGCTTTGAACAATAGCATCGGTTACACACCAGCAACCGATGCTACCTTTCCTCTAAACGAGATTTCCTCTCTCTGCGTCTCAGTGAGTCGGGGCGGAGCTAAACTTGTTAAGCTAAGCTAATCTTCTGTAGTTTTTCCCGTGTGCTTGTAAGCATTCTTCTTCTTCTTTACCACTTGTGGACCGACTAAAACACTTACACGTATTTGCTGCCCCTTTAGTTCCGGAAGAATTGCAACCCCGGTACCTATGCTACTTCCGAAAAACAAGTACCGTCACGTTTTAAGAATGTTGGTACCGAAGTATCGGTTCTCGTGACATCCCTAACATATTCACGTACATATACATACACATATACACACACACACACACACTACAGGTCAAAAGTTTGGAGACACTTGACTGAAATGTTTCTCATGATCTTAAAAACCTTTTGATCTGAAGGTGTATGATTAAATGTTTGAAATCGGTGTCGTAGACAAAAATATAAATCGTGCCAACATGTTCATTTCATCTTTCATTAGAAAACTAACATTTTTTTTTTTTTTTAATGGATGACTTGGAGCGAAATATTTCGAAAAGCAGCATAGGTGTAAACTCCTTTAATACCGTTTAAAAAGCATCTCAGGGGGATTCCTCAAGAAAATGCCAAGAATACATTTCTAGAAATTCTAGGCAAAAAAGGGTGTCTACTTTGAAGATGCTGAAATACTCAATTATTCTGATTTATTTTGGATTTGGATAATTCCCATATTCCTGACAGTCCCACATGGTCGGTTTTCTCGGGTCTTGCATTGATCTGATCCTAATTATTGTTATGTCTGGGTTCTAAAACGTTACAAGCCTCGCTGAATTTTTAGACAGCTCAATACAACTATAATGTATTATTGTCTTTGTTATTAAAATGGCATGCAAACTACACTGGAAATGTGTACAAGAAGTTTAAACAGTCATATAGGTAGAGTGTTTAGATAAATGAATCTCTCTAAAGATGGCCTGGTAAATATTTATGTAAACTGAAATATAAACTGCAGTGTGCACTTCTGAGCAGCTGTACTGACTACTGTAGAGCATGTAGCTGAGCAGATCAGAGTATAACACGCTCACCGTCTGCAGTGTCCATCATGCTGGAGCGGTTGCTGCCGCGACTCATGCCCTTCACTACAGGACTGGAACTCACTTCCACCCGCGAGTTTCTGTCTTGTGGCACGGAGGACGCCGTCACATCAGGAGGAACATTGCTGCTTTCTGCATCAGGACACAACAGTGTGTAATGATTATAACTGCGTATAGACTATCAGACTCGTAAGGTATTGGAGAGTCAAGTTATATCAGGTTTTATTGTGGATTTAAAGTGTTTCTACTGCAGTCTTCCCCCGAACGTGGGTCATACTCACGTTATACAGTGGTGCTTGAAAATTTGTGAACCCTTTAGAACTTTTTGGTTGTAATGAGAAGCGTTATGTTTGGAGAAAAGAAAAGAATGCTTTCCAGCATAAGAACCTTATCCCATCTGTGAAACATGCTGGTGGTAGTATCAAGGTCTGCGACTGTTTTGCTGCACCTGGGCCTGGACGACTTGCCATCATTGATGGAACAATGAATTCTGATTTATACCAGCGAAGTCTACCGGGAAATGTCAGGACATCTGTCTGTGAACTGAATATCTATAGAAAGTGGGACGTGCAGCAAGACAGCGACCCTAAGCACACAAGTCGTTCTACCAAAGAATGGTTAACGAAGAATAAATTTAATATTTTGGAATGACCAAGTCAAAGTCCTGACCTTAATCCGATAGAAAAGCTGTTGAAGGACCTGAAGCAAGCAGTTCACGTGAGGAAACCCACCAACATCCCAGACTTGAAGCTGTTCTGTACTGAGGAACGGGCTAAAACGTACAGGACTGATCAACACTTACCGGAAACGTTTAATTGCAGTTATTTCTGCACAAGGGGGTCAACACCAGATACTGAAAGCAAAAGGTTCACATACGTTTGCCTCTTACAGATATGTAACATTGGATCATTTTCCTCGATAAATAAATAAATAAATAAATAACCAAACATAATCATTTAGTCTAATTTGTTTAACTGGGTTCTCTTTATTTACTTTTAGGACTTGTGTGAAAATCTGACGTTGTTTTAGGTCATAATTACGCAGAAATCTATAACATTCTAAAGGGTTCACGAAATTTCAAGCACCACTGTATTTATGAGCGCCCAAGTATATTTTGGGCGGTTAAAAAAGAGAGACACATTCTAATATGTTTTGAGAAAACAACGAAGGAGCAGAACGGCAGTGAAATAAACTGATGACAGAAGAACCGGTCTGAGCTGGTAAGGCATGCTGCTTCCCTACTAATGCTGGAGATGAATGACCCTATGATTTTGGTTGTAAAGAAAACGAAACTGCTGCACTGGAATTCATGCAAGTTTGCAGTTTATCTACAGTGTCAGAGGAGCTCATTTACAAAGCATATGAACCATCGTCAAGAAAAACAGTCCCTCAGAATACATTAGTGTTGCTTATAAAACACCAACTTGGACTTAATGATGTGAAACAAAATGGTGCCTGAGAATTTCCCTTTGCCAGTTTGCATTTATTAAACACGTCCTGTTCCTCGTAATAAGCCACTTTAATGCAGTCAGTCAATGCCTTTTCACGCAGAAGACTCTGGCCTGTAAATATACTTAGGCCTAATTCAAATCCACATCGAATTTCCTGTCACCTCTTTCAGCCGCCTCGCACTCAACTTCCTGTCCTTTTAAAAGCTAAACACACTGTCACCACTTTAACGTTAACATACTTTACGTCCCTATAAAGTATGTTAACGGTGTTGGCGTACCTATGCGAGTGTGTGCGAGCACATCTGCCAGTGTATTCTGGATGTGGTTCTTGCTGCCGTCTCCGTGTGACAGGGTGGACGAGGCCGAGGATGAAGTGGATGATCCCTGGATTGAGCGATTGATCCAGAACTCGGAATTCTGCAGACTCTGAGCGAGGACCGCACTCACTGCGGCCTGACGCCTGCGCAGAGACCCTTCGTCCTCCGACGCGGACGACGTGTCTGCACACGCACACACAACGTTATCACAAAAACAATACATCAGCGCAATGAAATTACCATTACAAAATGAGTGAAGACATTTTTTTTTTTCCAAATTGAAAACGATCAGAGTGTAACTCATAACCTTAAACAAGCTCCTCATTTAGCGACTAAAGAGACCAGTATTTGCCACCCATTTGTCACAAACAGAGCTGTTTGTATAGACCCTGACTCTTGTCTCTGGCATGCCACGTCTCCACAGCTCTGGTCACTGAGCTGTGGACAGAAGGGGGAGCAGAAGGCTAGTGGGCGCGAGCTTGCTACTCACCAGGAGGGGTGCAGTTCTCCACAGCGGCGTGGACGAAGGCAGATCGACGCTTAGTGGGCATGGGCAGTGCCATCTTCTGCTCTTTATGCTTGGCCAGAGCTGCCTGTACAGCTTCCGTGTGGATATCTGAGACAGGGAGAGAGAGGATGCTTATTACAGTATGGACATTTCAGATAATTATAAAGCATATCGACTTTACAGTAAGTGCTATGGGGAGAGAGTAGAGCGCGCCTTTGCCGAGTCAACGCTACTGACTAAGTTCCATTCGCATTATCAGACTTGTGTGTGAGTGTGAGAGTTTAACATAAAGCACCACTGAGTGTCATTTTAAACCACTAAATATAATCTGCGTCAAAGAGACCATGAAAATGCTCTCTACATCCTTACGCTCATGAAAATGCAATAGTTATTATTATTTTTTGTGACGCACACTAAAACATTCCTATATCTTTTGCCATCCTGACATGTCCTGGTTATTAATAGCAATGCTATGGGAAAACGCGACCCTTCAACCTCACACACAGAACACAGAAAACGGAGTTCGTTTAGCGATTCGTGTTTAAGTAAATTGCTGACTGCTACATTCAAACCGGTTCTGTATTTTACTGTAATCATCAACATCAGCACGTTGAAACCCAACGTCGAGTAGCTAGCTCACGTCCGTCACACGTAGATACGAGTGAGATCTCGGTGCTGATTCGCATTTTCATATTCTTAGCGATGTATTTAACTGTAGCCAAACTACACCATTAGGTGCGTCCCAAATCGCGTACTTGTGCACTATTCTACGCCGTTTCGTAGCATAAATAGTCAGCGGTGTGTTCACACTGAAAATTCCAACACGGAGGAGTGCACTTCGAGTACCTGGATGATGCACTTGTGCGAATGTTGGACACGTGCACGCGAGGGTCGCAACTGTGCTTATGTAACAGAAGAGGGGCGGGGCTACCAGGCACGTACACTGGATCAGAACATTTTTCAAGATGCCCAACGACACTCCGGTGGACAAGACGTCTTACAAATGGTAAAAAAATAACATTGATATAAATAGTAAAGCGAAGAAATACATTTTCGTGAACGGTACAGAGCGCTACAGGGATGACGTATTCTTGTTGGCCGACCCGGAAGTTAGCGCCCCCCCCGGTTCCCTCGACAAAAAGCCAATAGGATTTTTCCATTGGGTTTTAGATTATTGCAGAAAATAAGCTCTGTGACCAACAAAAGTTTATGACTCTTAACACGTTCTGTTCATCAAGATAATCTTCACAAATGAACACAACTTTTATGAATTTTGAAGCCTAAATACAATCGGCAGAAATAAAAAGCTCAAGTTAAAGGCTATAAACCGAACTACACGACGGTCGTATGACCACCGCTACGCTTCAGATAGAATTTACAGCACTACGATAGGAAAAATGGTATGAACTGGTAAATCTACAGGGCGGAACGTTCGAGTGCGTTTGTACTTCCGGCTAGTAAAAAAACGTGTTCCACCTGAGACGATCCTACCCGTCTAAAAACTCATACACTAGACGGTAGGGCATATAGTGCATAGTGTAAGTGCATAGTGTATAGTACATCACTTGGGACAAGTTTTATGCAAGAAACTGAAAATATCTTTAATATAGGCAAATTAAACTAACATTTCTTATTATGAGATTATTATAAATGACTTATAATACAATTCAGCCTGATTTTACATGCCCTTTAGAGATTTCAAGCTTCACATATTTTTCTCATTCTAGTGTCTAATCTTTCAGGAAAAAGAGGCTTGAGCAGGGAAAAAAAAAAAAATCTGCCAACAGAGGCCAATTATTTCAAGCATGAAATGAGTAAACATCAACAAGCAGGTTAAATCACGGTACTCTTATAATAGGAAATATTAGATGAATTCGATTATATTCCAATTATTTCGTCTTGCAGATGTGTCTTTTTTTGCAGTGAAATCTGTATAAATTGAATTTAAAAATTAGCCGTTTCAAAAGCAGCTATTTGAGTTCAGCGGTACGTTACGATGACTGTCACGAGGCTTAAAAGGTTGTTGAGAATGAGGGTAATGGTGAAAGTTTGGGTAGGATTAGGGAAGAGTAGTCACATGTGCAGTTGGCAAAATTCCAACGCGGTCTTACGCCATTCGTTTTTAGTGAGAGAGTCAACAGTTTCGAGCATTGTACAGAGATTCACAGTGATGTGACGACTACCTACGAGACCAATGGTCGGACATTTGTTCCTAACCCAGAGCTTTTGAACCGGCGGTACTACAGGACTGATATCTGATGCACCCATGCGCAATAGCACTGGTATTTTGGCATGAAAATAGCGAGTGTGAAAAGCAAACGTTTTATGTCGAGTCTGACGGCAAGAGTGTATCTGAGTCCGGGTCGTATTGGACAATATGTCTCATTTTTCAGCAGGAAGGCCTGAGCTGTGGTGGAATGGGTAGCTTTGTGAACATTCTGTAGCTAGTGCAGTCGTATCACACGTTCATGGAGCTACCAGTGAAACCAACTGATAGAAAGAAAAAGATAGAAACATTTTCCGGCAACTCGAGGCAAAATGTCTCTGCTGGTGTGAGCACGGTGTAATGGTGATGGTGAGTGTATTGGTGGTACCTGATCTGTAACGGTCATCGCGGGTCCCCCCGCTGCGGTGCAAGCGGTGTTGCCGTGGAGGGGCCGAGGGTCCAGCGTCCGGGCTGGGAGAGGAGTCGACACCAGGGCCTGGAGCCAAGTGGATACTCTTTAGGCCTGGATCCACATCTACACACATTACAACACACACTCAGTCTGAGCACATGTCCATACAGACAAAAGGCTATCTGCTGTAACACACACAAATCACTAAATTATAGCTTTTATCTACACGGACACATGCGCAGCATGAAAACACAGAGATTAGGTGTGGTGTGTGAAACAGCGAGGGGTGAAGCTTCAAATGGCAGCTTTGAAAGCATGACATTTAAGGGATTGTGAACAGACTTCCACTTTATAGATAAAAACAAAAATAAAAAAAAAAAAGAGTTTCCCCAAGCCATATTAATAACAGTGTGCTAATTTTCATCCACTTCTAGAAAGTGTTAGTCAGCTGGGTGGAAACAGATTTACAACACTTCCTGTGTCAAGTGGAAGAACGACAGATGGCCGAAGAGCACAAAACTGACCCAAACACAGCGAGTTCATCTCTTTCACTTCCTCCTCCGTTTCCTGTTAAGAGTCACGATATGTTCAGAATGCATGTTCAGCTACCGGCAGGAAAAGTGTTGGGAAATAACGGCTTAAAATCACTCAAACGGTAGTTTTACCGTTATTTATTTATTTTTTGTATTTTTAATTTATCGCTCTAAGCCGGTTTGAATTATAGTGTCGACACGGGGATAATAAGTACTTATGAAAAGTTTTTTTTTGTCATAACAAACAAAGCCTTTAATCTGCTGGACAAGTCCATGCATGCCTTAAATATACAATCTCGACTTCTACCACTAGAGGGCAGGAGAGCTATACACCATCTTTACACGGTTTACACCCAAAAAGCACTGCAAGTCTTTCAGCCTGAAGGAACCTCTGCAACTTTAACAAAACAGATCTGTGGGGTTGTAAACAAATGAATATTTCTATAAACCCTTAAATAATGATCAGTTTCAGTGCATGTCCAAACGCACTGAAAGTGCATCTTGCTGTGATGAACATGACTGCTTTATTTACACGGTTACTTATTTTACACTTCTGAGACTGGAACATCTTAATAATGAGTCAGAATAAAATGAACTTTTCAGATGGTGTTGACCAGCTGAGACATGACTGTGGTCTCAAGTCTTTTTTGCCCTTGGAGCTACAAGAAACAGACACTTCTAGAATTACAGCAGTGTTTTACGTGATGATTATTTCTCATGCTGTGTGCTCTGATCCCAGAAAAATATTTCTATAACAGAACTCTGACAGAATTCACGATAACGTTCCCCATGTCATACGGGTATATGATAAAGATTCTGTAACGACACACTTGTGATTAAAATAGATGACATTAACAAAATCAGGGAGATCTTGAAGAGAAGATTTTGTCCAGCTTGTTTTGTCCGGGTTTCGTCACTGCTACTGGTACGTTTGTAGCTGTCCTGTGAGTTTTGTGGAAATGTACGATCACATACAGCCATTCGCTGTACTATAAAGTTGCAAGTAGGAGTTCCTACTACCGGTTGCCGTAGTAACAAGAAAACAACGGTTTTCTTGCTGCTAAAATGAAACATTCTGGATGGAGAGTGATTGTATAGACAATTCAACAGTGTATATATGCATCAAATCCTACGAGATGCTATTGCGGTCGTCTCTCTGTGGTGAAAGTGCAAGCCCCGGAGTGCCTGGTTCCACAAAACAATTCAGGCTCGCAGGTAGCATGGCGGATCACGTGCGCTCTGCCGTCTTCTCCCATTGGTAGTCGTGCCAAATTTGCATAAACCTCTCAACTTTGTCACGTCGCTGGACACGCCCACGTCTAGACACCTACGGTCACTGCCGCTGGAAGTCACCGGCACTCACTGAAAATGAATGGTCGAGCCGGTCGCTTTGTTGCTGAGAATCACTGTGTGTAAGAATGGACTTTAATCCTTCACGTCCTCCTGTTGGACGGCTGGGTTTCGGATGAGCATTGTACAAGTGTTCATACTCAGATCTTAATCCAAAATTTCTGGCATTGAAACACCTTTGTCGTTGGCCGTCTTTGATCACAATAGCGTCGCAGGATTATCATGCCACGACCGAAGAGTTCTTTCACGATGTGCAATTTACATCTA
Organism: Ictalurus punctatus; assembly: GCF_001660625.3. Lineage (NCBI taxonomy): Eukaryota > Metazoa > Chordata > Actinopteri > Siluriformes > Ictaluridae > Ictalurus > Ictalurus punctatus. The sequence goes on from NC_030430.2 coordinate 20,398,850, forward strand.
CGACAGCAAAACCAGGCCAAAAGTTGTACAGCTTAAAGCCAACTTTAAACTGTGTCGTGCGGCTTGGCATCTCAAAACAAATAGTTTCGCAGGTGTCGTTCCCGTCATGGTTTCCGATGGTGTTAAATGGAAAAAAACAAACAAACAAAAACAACATTTTTTTAACACGAGGAGGCACGTTTGCCTCGCATCGCCAGGTCTGGGAGTTCAAATCCCGCCTCCACCATGTGTGCAATGATTTTCTCCCTGTGCTTTATGGTTTCCTCTCCCAGTCCAAACACACGTGTTGTAGGTTCATTGGCATTTTCTCTGTACTGTGTGATTGTTTGTGCGTGTGTGATTGTGCTCTGTGATGGGTTGGCACCCCGTCCAGGGTGTGCCCCGCCTTGTGCCCCGAGCTCCCTGGGCTTGGATAAGCGGGATGGATGGACGGACAATAACTGAACAACCGTGAATCTTGAAGCTGTGTTTTTATTTTCTTTCTTTGGGACATAATTTGCCATCACTACACACAAGCATCAGGTGTTCGCCACACTTTGAAGGTTGAAACGCATATCATCAGTGAGTTGGGTGATAAAAAATCCAATCTGATTTTGATAATTAATTATATACTGACTGGCTCACAGTTTGCTAAGTAAGTTAGTAACTTACTTCGTAGTAGAAAACTAAACAAGCAAACTTTGGAAGCATGTCTTGGCTCGCAGTACAGCGGGGAAGACTAGAACAAAGGTCATCTTTGGCCGAATTATTTCTTTAAACCAGTCTAAATCTGGAGCCGCCTTTCCACTGGCCTAAAGCATGAGTCACGGGGAAAGTGTGTGTGTGTGTGAGTGAGAGAGAGAGAGAGCGCATGTGCTCGGGACAGAGCCGACTTCAATAAAACAAAGACAGTCAGATAAAGAGAGAGAGAGAGAGAGAGAGAGAGAGAGAGAGAGAGAGAGAGCGAGAGAGAGAGAGAGAGAGAAGGAGGGTGGGGGATAAGCTCTTACTTTGGGTATGTGGTATGAAAGGGGCCAGCAGCTTAGCTCTTTTCTTCTCGTAGCCCTTTTGTGTGATATCACCTGTGAAAAACAAAACAAAAACAACAGAACGGAGTGAGCAGAGGAAGAAGAAAGAGCCTCACACATCATTCTCACACACAGAATAATGAGTCGGGTAGAACTGTGACGATGCTGATGTGAATCAGAGTCACGCCATCACTCTGCTGTACAGCTCGGCAATACCGCGTATAATATCAACACTGCTAACCATTCGGTTACAACACACATTACACACACACGCACGCACACATCCCATTATTCCTCCGAGCAACAAGCAACTGACTGCTCATCAAAATCTGTATAATGTCTCCTCCGCATCATGTCTTTTTGTACAAATTTAATAACTGAAGGCTCACTGCAGCACTGCGTTTACAACATACACCGCTTTTACAATGCTTTTACAACATACACCGCTTTTACAATGCTTTTACAACATACACCGCTTTTACAACATACACCGCTTTCACAATGCTTTTACAACATACACCGCTTTTACAATGCTTTTACAACATACACCGCTTTCACAACATACACCGCTTTCACAATGCTTTTACAACATACACCGCTTTTACAATGCTTTTACAACATACACCGCTTTCACAACATACACCGCTTTTACAATGCTTTTACAACATACACCGCTTTTACAATGCATTTACAACATACACCGCTTTTACAACATACACCACTTTCACACTGCTTTTACAACAAACACCGCTTTTACAACAAACACCGCTTTTACAATATACACCACTTTCACACCGCTTTTACAATATACACCACTTTCACAACATACACAGCTTTTACAATGCCTTTACAATATACACCACTTTCACACGATACACCGCTTTTATAATATACACTGCTTTCACAACATACACCACTTTCACACTGCTTTTACAACAAACACCGCTTTTACAATATACACTGCTTTTAAACATCATGATACATTTTTGATTTGTCGCCAATGCTCAACTGTGTGTGTGTTTTCAGGGTAGGCCAAAATGAAAACTATAGTCCTTGGTTTAATAAGACCTTGTGGCCGGCCACACACACACACACACACACACACACACACACCCCTCACAAGAACTTTCAATGTTAATGCTTAGAAACTACAACATAAAAGCAGAACGTCGCCATGTGCACAATCACCACATGAAGCTCTGTATCTCTCGCTCACACACATACACTCGTGCGCACACACACACACACACACACACAGTAGTACACAATACACTGTCACACGCACACACTGCACTCTCTCACACACACACTCCTCAGTCTCATGCACACACATTCTCCCTCACACACAAAACCTTGACCGCTACTCCAAATCTCGCTGCCATTACTTCCACTAGTCCACTGTTCTAACTCACCAAAGCACACAAGCTCTAAACACACACACACACACACACACACACACACACTTCTGTTGTCTCCCACATGTATACATACACAAGGATACAACAACAACAACAGCAGACTACAGTGTGGAAGCAATGAGAAGCCTGCAGAGTCTCCCTCACTCGCACACACACACACACACACCCATCCCCCATTCTTGCCTGTGGGAAACGACTAACCACATGACTAGATAAGCCACCATAGGACCTGCACCGTCTCACAGGACGCGGCCACGTTCTCATCTTTTCCAGAGCGAGTGATAAGAGGAACCCGTGCAGCCATGTTTGTTTTGGGATCCGACTCCCCGAGAAAAGGCCAACGTGGGCCTCAACATGAACTCGGCAAACAAAAGAAGTGAAAGGCGGAGCTGAGGAAGAGCCAAGGGAGCCTGTTGAGCTGCGCGAGAGATTTATTCAGGGAGAAAAAGGGAAAGAAAAGGAGGACGAAAACAAGAGAAAGGAAAACTGGCTCTCAGCATTGAGCTCAAGTTCACGCCTGGTTAGCCTGAGAATGTGGACTAGAAATACTGCAGCTACCTCCTGCCATCGTAGCCCTTTCCTGCTCGCTCACACACACACACACACACACACACACACACACACACACACACGCAGTCACATAATCTCCCACTCCACTCCTTTTACACCCAGCCAATAAAGTTTTATGGGTATGAGCATCGACAATGAACTGCCTAAACTCTCTCAAGTAACACAGAAGTGCTAATAAGCTAACTAGCAAATCAGCACTCAAAGTGTGCTCTCTCTCTCTCTCTCTCACACACACACACACACACACAAACCCACAATAACACATTCAAACATATGCACACAAAAGATACAACACACAAAAACAAAACAAAAAAAAACACATCATACACAAAAACACACGCACACACACCGTACACAAAAACAGATTCAAACTCACATAAGCACAAAAGAACATCCACTCAACCACACAAATACATACACAAGATACCAGATGACACAAAAAACACCACACACACACACACACACACACACAAGCATGCACAGACACACAAACACACACAGAGGGGTTGAGAGGCGTGTTTGTGTGGAACAGTGTGTGAGTCTGTGCTACAGGACTGATGTAATGCACGGAGTACGATCAGTCTCTCACACACACACACACACACACACACACACACACACACACACACACAGAGTAGAGACTGTGTTCAAACAACGACAACAACAAGAATTCAGAGCGCACACACTGGCAGTGCTCCATCAGCACTGAGGCACCTTTGTGTCCCAGATCTCTCTCTCTCTCGCTCTCACACACACACACACACACACACACACACACACACACACACACACATCCTCCAAGACAACAGCCGAGCACCTGTCTGACACTGAGTAGGACAATTATGGGAGTCACCATGAATTCCTGGGGTTTGTATTTTTATCAGTTTGTATTCAATTAATGTAAAGTATCATGAGTGTGTGTGTGTGTGTGTGTATGTGTGTGTGTGTGAGAGGGTTAGTGGACAGGATATGACTGTTCCCCCACCCTGTACCGCCTGCCAAATTCAGCCCCAGTGTATTCATGAGGAGGAATGTGCTGATTGGACGATGGCCGGGGCCAACTGGCCAGCACTCACACAACATTGGCCAAATGCACACGCACGCACACACACACACACACACACACACACACACACACACACACACACAGAGACAGAGAGACAAAGCAGCTCTGAGTCAAGAGCAACATGCCTTGACATTCACTCATGTCTGTATAAACCTGTGTGCGCGCGTGTGTATTAGGACTTTATCTGTGTCACTGTGTCATTGTGCATTTAATGTGCATCTGTGTTTGAGCCTATCTGTTATCCACACCCCCAACACACACACAGAGACGGAGCGCTCAGTAGCAGAGGAAACGATAAGCCGGTCAGGCTTCCTGCCTCATCGGCTCTCAGGGTAACTGGAAAAACCCAAGCATGGGGAGGAAGTGTACATGCACACACACAGTGAGAGAGAGAGCACGAGAGAGAGAGAGAGAGAGAGAGCACGAGAGAGAGAGAGACACTGAAGAAGGGCGAAACAAAAGACTTGGTGCACATTCGACACGCTGAAACACCTCATTTATCTCGTGCTACCTCCCACAGCACAGGAAAGAAATCTCAACACAGACTTCACATCATTTCACCATCGAGTATCAACAACTTTATCTGTTCAAGCCTAAACACATTACCAAGCTACAATCGTCATGACATCACTGCAGTGTTTCAGTCACGTGATATCCTCTTGCAGTTTCGCCTGGCTAAACTGTGACCCGTTACCTAGCAACCAGAAAGCACAACGTCCTCGGTCCTGAAGCCTTCGCCGTGGTAGGAAACTTACACTCTGTGAGCAAGACCCTGACACTGGAGACTCCTTCCTGAAATCTTACTCAAACTACGCATACATTTTCTTTAGCTAAATAACACCATTCTCGTTTTTGATTTTTGAAACATTTTTATTATCGGTCTTGGTATACGCGCCGTCACTGTGCAAGAACGTTTACTACAGAAACCGGTCGGAGGTTGTTTTCCTGATTGTTGTGGTGAAAACCGTGTCCTCATTTCAGCGATTGCAAAACCCTGTATGGAGGAGAAACAACACCGTATGAGAACGAAAACATTAATGCAAACTTTGATTTTAATTCGAGCTCGAATTACTGTCAGAGCTGCTGTTATAGAAAATTAAACACCAATCAGATTAGAGAATTCAGCAGCACTGTGGAAGAAAACAACAAACAGCTCAACTGACCAGGAGTGAGCGATACGATGCTTTATTTATATATATATATATATATATATATATATTTTTAAATCCCCCCCAAAATTAGGAAAACAATACTTTTTAAATAAGTCATTTTTCTATCCTCTTAAAGCTCCTGTAAAATGAGCCTGAAACGCCTATCTAATGCGTACCCGAAGTAAAGGAAAGCTGTTCTTGCACCATTTGGAGTGCATGCGTGGTTTCGGTTTTCTGAAAGGTGACACTGAAGTTTTTTCCCCCCAGAACTCTGATTCACTGTATGTGCTACTTGTATTGAGTAAGAGAAGTAAAGGACGTTTGAACACGCCTGATTTGTGTGTGTGCATACAGATGCCTGCAGATGACTACAGCTGGGGGGCGATTAGCTGGAAAACTCAACACGACCACAGCATGAAGCCTTTCCTAGTCGAAGTTCAAATGGGATGATCGCAAAGAAAATGAATATTGCACACGTTTTTCTAAGGGCGTTTCCATGCGTTTGACCAAAATCACCATCTGGAGAGTAATTTTTTTTTTAAATAATTACTTTAACATTAAATAATGTTGGTGTTTGCTTTTAAATTTAACATTTATCAATAATTTTATATATATATATATATATATATATATATATATATATATATATATATATATATATATATATATATATATATATATATATATATATATATATTTTATTATTTCAAGACATTTTAATTACCTGTCACAATATCTTTTTCTACACAAATAGTTTGTTTTTATATATGAACATTTTGATATGAACATTTAGGTGTTTATTAACATTTGAAAAGAACATCTTTTGCTAGACAATAGTTAGTGTTTGCTTTTATATGTCGAATGTTTTATTTATTATATTTTAAAATACTTTTTCTAGACATTAAACAATGCGAAGTAGTGTTTGCTTTTAAATGTAACGTTAAAAAAATATTTTGTTTGTAGGTTGTTAACAAACTTTCATATGACGATATACACTATATTATATATATATATAAATTTATTTATATAGTAGAAACGTCTAACGGTATGGTGATATATTTTTGGTCATATTGCCCACCCCTACTACAGTAAGACCGCCCTATCCGTGACGGATGGATTCCAAGCCCCCCAGCGGTTACCTGAAACCACTGATATTAGTGAACACTATATTCTGTACGTACCCATGATAAACTTTAGCAATGGCATGAATTTCTTTTTCATTTTTCACAGTTTCACAGATGGACGCTTCGTTTTTACCGTACATCCTAGCAACCTCAGCATACGATTTGCTTTCTTTCCCTATTGAATCGAGAATTTTCACGTTTTCGCTTAAAAGGAAGCACTTCACTTTGGCACGTCCGATTTGCCAGCATCGCTACTCTCGTGCTTTGGGGCCATTACTAAACTTCTTCGACACAAGCGCTACGATGCCACGACAGCTGTTCTGATAACCGAGACGGCTGCTAAGTGCCTAACGTCTGGGTAGCATATACGGCGTGGACACTCTGGACAAAGGGATCATCACGTTACTCAGAACGGCACGCAATTTAAATGATAAATGTTTACTCTACTTCTGGAATAAACATAAACGCCCCCCCCGAAGTGAAACCATGGTAACTGAAACAGCAGATACAGGGGTTCTACTGTACTGATATACAGTTGTATCTGAGAGAAAACTAAAATGTTTCTGGTCCAACACAGATAAACAGTCAGAGACATCAGTGATGAAGGTTATTTCTCATCAACACAAACACGCACACAAAAACAGAGGCTCTCTCTATCCACACTAACTCCCTGGCTTTGTCTATTGAGGCCGTCCGAATTCAATCCAAAGCTAAATCGATTTGCGCACATCCCACTTTCCAGCACTGCAATCCCAGAGCAGCCGTTTTTCGCTAAACTCCCTGCGGTGGGATTTGGGACAGAAACAGGCGCGCCAAATTTAGAAAGCCGAGAGTCCAAAAAAAGCAGAGCGGAGCTCGGATCGCAGCACCCACCCACACAGCCACGGGCCTCGAGGAGCCGCTTCAGTGTGTGACAGGAGAAAAGCAGAACTGGAGGATCTACCGCTGCTGAAGACAACTCGATGAGCTGCTCAGGGACACTCGCACATTCAGACAGCTTCAGGACAGTGTTTGGAAAGTTTCGGCAAGTTGAAGAAATGCACAAGTCTCACGATGTACAACATGGCTGCACTCACTGATGGGAGGAAAAAAAAAAGTAGGGCATAGAGATGTGAATACGAACAAGTTCTTCAGGAATAAACAGATATTGTGGTCTACACCAGTAGTTCTCAAAGTGGCATCCAGGGACCCCAAAAAGACCGTGAAGCATGGCCAGGGGGTCCGTGACCTTTTTTGTTTTGTTACAGTGGAGGAAACCCACATTATCCAAATGATCATCTTTAGGGGTCCAAGCACCAAAATCAAAATCATACCAAAGTGATTTATCTTTGGTTCAGGAGTTCAGGAAAAGAAAGCTCTCCAGCTAGAAACAATATTATTCCAAACATCTAAGTAACGTCCATGAAATAAAATATATTGAGTGGATACATGGAATTTACTTCACATTTAAAGGAAACCCATATTTCTATACGAACTGGTATTTATAACGAGGAGTCTTTATTGGTCACATATACATTAGCGCACAGTGAAATTCGTTTCTTCACATACCCCAGCATGTTAGGAAATAATTGGGGTCAGAGCACAGGGTCAGCTATGATACAGCGCCCCTGGAGCGGAGAGGGTTAAGGGCCTTGCTCAAGGGCCCAACACTCAAGGGTAGCTTGGCAGTGCTGGGGCGTGAACCCCCAACCTTCCGATCAGTAACCCAGAGCCTGGCAGGGCGGGGGCTAATAATTTAAACAATTAAAAAATATATATTATTAAATGAAAATCGTACAGTGAAACGCAGCAGTAGAATCTATGATCAAATATTAGTAGATGGCGAATGCAGTCAGGTTTAACAACAAAAGTGTTTTTTTTTTAAGATGGTTAACAAGCTTACATGGTCAAGTAACACACACAGTCGATTGTGAACTCGAATGATGTAGCTGAGGTTGAGGAACTGTACATGTTGAGTTACACCTAATTATGTTCTGTTCAGCAAACTGCTTTTTTTTGTGGTGTTTTATATTTTTTTGAGTGAAATACTACTTCTCCAGCTTTTCTGGAGACATCCTTCTGGTTCAGATCTGAATACAGAGAGGTATTTGGCGCACTAATAGAGACAGATAGTTTTGTATCCAATGAAGTCTGATACGAATGTGCAATGTTGTTGTTGTTTTTTTTTATTGCTAGTATAATAAATTTCCACTGCATGTTCTCTCTCTCCATCTCTCTTCTTGTACTTTGTGCCTGCTGGTCTGAATGAATCATCAAATTAATGAATCACTGCTGAATCACTGATGGTTCAGAGAAATAGCGAAAGTACACAGTCTTAGAAGTGTAATCAAACAGCCATGACACATTTTGTGTCCAACGTCAGAGTAATGTCGCTAGCAAGTAATGAAATTCCATCACTGCATTCTCGCGTATAAATATTTACTTCACACCGGTTCCAGATCTTCAGATCTGATGAGGTATTTCAGGACAGAGAGTGGTGTACTGTACTTGAATCACTTTTCCATCTGGTTCTTTCTCCTCGACTTTGGCTCCATTTGGATTTTTTTTTTTTTTTTAAATGTGCGAATACGAAGCATCACGGGAATTTTACAGAACTGTTCGATTTAAAATATGATTATGTAAATAAGGATCGTTTGTCGCACCCAAAACACAAAAATCATAGGCTGGTGACGAACGTGGCTGCTGAGGTAAAATCCGAGATGCAGAGATTTGCATCTTGGTAACAGACATCACGCTGCATTCTAACACGCCTATGATACACACACCTGAGGTAATAACAGCTGTCAGAAGTGAGGAGACCCTGTAACGGTTAACTTCCTTTGACCGACACTTTGCCTGCTTATCTGACTGCTGCATCTCTCATTTAATGGCTTTTTTAAGATATATACACCTCCTGGCTCTGAACCAAACACACTCACACAGGAAATAAAACACACAGTATGGCTTATCAGTAAGGTGCAGTTAGGGCACATTTAGCACAGAGAGCACAGGAGGAAGTAGCTGCGGCGGTTGGTTTTTGTCCACCTGGGAGCCTGGCGTTAACGTCACGTCCTGCCTGCAGTCTGCACAAACACCACCCGGCCTCAACCGCAATGACACACTCAAACACGCGCTAATCAGAACGGTGCTTGGTCTAATGTAGAACGCTCAGAGCTGCAAATCACTCGGAAATATGCTTCAATAGTAATAATTAACCGTGTTGTCTCTTTCCTTCTGTCAGGACGCCGTGCTGATCTCAATATGTAATTCAAGATGCAGTGAAAAACACCGGAAGGCACGTATGACGGCCATGTCTCCTTCAAACCGACATGCGTGTAGGCCACACCTCCTTAACAGGAATGGACGAGCACAGAGGTCACAACCACCACAATTAGCCTCTCGACATTCACCTGACCCAAAACCATTTTTACTTCCCCTGATTATTTCCTGTAAACCTGTTATTAGTGAGTAATAATCACAGACTTGGCCAGAGTCCAAAGTGAGCCAGTGGTAGCTCAAGGCGTTGGACTACTGATTGGAAGGTCGTGAGTTCACATCATCACCAAGCTGCCACTGTTGGGCTCTTGAGCAAGGCCCTCAACCCTCAAATGCTCAGTTGCATCAATGAGATAAATGTAAATAGAGCTGGATAAGGGCATCTGCCAAATGCCATAAAATGTAATGTAAAGTGAGCCTGCAACATATTAGCTTATAGAACAACAAGATCCAAAATCCATCTCACACACACACACACACACACACACACACTCAGTAATCCTGGACAACACAGAACTAAACGGTAAAGAGGCTTAAAAATGGCAGCACTGTGGCATCCCACACTTTTTTTTTTTTTTTTATCGAGTAGGTAAGATAACATGCTTGAAAAACTTGGCAACTCAAAAAGGGACAGAAAGTTACTTCTCTTCTGACATGAGGCATTCTGGAAAGTGCACTAGGCTTTTCTTAACAAGCTAAACTAGTATATAGAAAAATGGAATACATATATTTATATGTACACACACACACACACACACACTGACTCACAGAAGCCCAACGGAAGGAGCTGCGAGGCTGGCGTCAGTCTCTGGGTGGTATTTTTAGTTCCTGCAGCAGACTGTTACTTTACAAAGACTTCACAGAAGAAGCTAAAATATTGTTTAGGAGAAGAATTACGGAGGCTTTGAGTGCATAACTGCACTTCTGTGGACCGCCATGCTCAGAGTCTATTATTATAGTCCTGCAGCATGGGTTACGGTGTCCTGAAGCAGCTCCGCACTTTGAGCCCAGAACACTGTGTATCCACGTGGTGCAACACACCGGTCATCAGCAATGTCAAGGTGATTAAATCTAATCTATAGATTGAAGCTGGGAGGTTTAAGGGAAGCTGCCTGATTTGCATTTCTGCTAAGAAACAAAAGAAATGTCTCTGCGACACCGAGGGTGATGCAAGAACGAAGGAATCTGAAATCACTCGTGTGTGTCTGCCTGCACGAGCTCTGCAAGCGACGAGAGGAGAGAAATATTCGCTCAAGTCACTGCGTTGGTTTTCAATTTGCCTTCACGTAACAGTGATTATGACGGCAGGCTTTACACGAGCCTTTTCTACGGTCTGTAAGTGGTAAAGCACAGGAGTGTGGAGAGAGTGAGAAATGTTAAGATAGTGAAGCTTTTTAAAACATCCGCTGTGATTAAAACTCTGATCGGTCAATATACGCCGTCAGGGTAGCGCAGTGTTTCTTGCGATATATGCAAATACGTTTATTAAATCCAGATATCACGAGGACTAGTTTTACTGCGCTCGTCTTCGCCAGCGTTTCCGGAAGGCAGGATCGTTTCTAATGTTCGGTACCCGGGGCCGTATTGTTCTCCCGGGCTGAGGGAATGTAATTAGTCTGTGATGTGCTCATAAAAACCGAACATAAACGGGCACAAAAGGGAGCGCGGCAAATTCCTACTTGACTCGAGATTACCATGTTTGAATGATGTAACAGCAGTGTAAAAAAGCACAAGAAAGGACACACTCGAGTTGAAAAGACTCGAGTTAAACCTTTCACTGATTTTACTCAATGCAGAGACAGGGTGCTCCAAAGGTCTCCATGTATACAGGAGATTAACATTTAACAAAATGTTTAACTACATTTTTCATATTAGTTTATATAATATTAATTATACACATACATACATCTATCTTTATATACATACATATATATACACACACATATATACATACATATATATATATATATATATATATATATATATATATATATATATATATATATATATATATACACATACATACATACATACATACATACATACATATATATATATATATATATATATATATACACACACACATATATACATACATACATACATACATATACATATATACATATATATATATATATATATATATATATATACATACATATACATATATACATATATATATATATATATATATATATATATTCCACATAGCCTTAAAGAATGCCTTTGACCCTTTGACAAAAGAAAAACGTATTAAAATCACTCTCATGGCTGGGTCAGGAAGCTGTCGCCAGGTTGTGAAGGACTTCAACAGGAAACGTGTCAAACACGTCACGTCACACACACACGACACTGTTATCAAAATGAACAATTTCAAAAAGACCGGAAGTGTTGTAGACCGACCGAGAAGTGAAAATCCACTGACGAAGTCACGACTAGCACGGTGCTGGCAAACATAGTCTCCTATATACGGAGACTTTTGGGACACCAAACCTTTTTTCCTTTTCGGATCACTGATGCCGGCAGTAGCATTTATTTTAGTGAATTTCTCCTGAACAGTGAACTTTAAAACACTCTTTTCAACTGTATTTAATTAAAATGGTGTTTGCATGATGAAATGGTGGACAGGGAAGCAGGCAGAGAGACAGACAGGCAGTTAATCTGCTGTAGTACATGAAGTCAGGGATAATCCTCTGGCATCTGTAGCTGTTCAGCAGGTGAGCCGTGTCCAGCAGGCAAGAGATAATACTCACAGTCTGCTCTCCATTGATAGGGCTGCACAATGAAACGGATATCGATCTCGATAATGATTTTGACGGCCCACGATTACATGAACATGATCGACTGCGTTGTTGACGCGTAAAGTTCGCCCTCCGCTCATAGAAAACTCTGCTGCGTATCAAATCGGAAAAAACCTACAGCCGGTCACCACAGGGTGGTGCAGGGATGACGTCATTTTGTACGCCAAAACCCACAAACGGGTTAGCATTTTAGCGCTCGCACTGTGAGCTTCGCCGTGTGCTCCGGCACTTGCGCGAGGGGAAGTGTGTTAATCCATCATAGATCTAATCGGTCAGAAGGTATTGATTCGCAGGGATTGAGTCGAAGCGATCGTTTCTATAGCAACAGTTAGTTCACAGCAAATCCTATGCTCCTCGGATGCTCTACATAATCTAATGCTAATAACCGGCAACAAAAAAAAAAATGAAGGAAAAAAATAAAAGTATAATCTTTATGGTGAAGGAGGCATTTATTTAGCATGTATGGAAGGAGTCTCCAGTGCTAGAGTTTTGCAACAGTCAGAGGACTAATAAGGATTTGTTTGCTATTTCTGATTTCTCCATCACAAGATGCGTTTTGAATCTTATTAACGTCGTGTGTGTGTGTGTGTGTGTGAGAGAGAGAGAGAGAGAGAGAGGAAAAAGTCTTGTGAGGGAACAGCAGCTATAAATAGCTGCAATAACCTCGGCGATAACAGGAAATAACTTGTCATGTGGACATTCCATAACATTAAATGTAATAATGGTTGGCAAACTGCTATGGTATAAGAGGTATAAAACACTTCTTATAGCATGATATAATGGGGGAAAAAATTGACTTAAAGGTGGTAATGAAAATCTGCATTATGTCCAGATGCCTCACACCACCCTGTCCCAATGTCCCATTGTGATTTATTCCATGGTGACAGTGTACTCATTACTAAGTAAATACGAGTCATTATTTACCTTAGGACAGGAGTGTGCAGTGTAGGTAGGTGAACATTACATTCTGTTTACGATTATATGGTCAGTGTCGGATCATTCTCACTCTATACACATGTCCACATGGTACAAGAGTCTCCACACGTTAGCCAAAAAAAAAAAAAAAAAAAAAAAATTTTATATCTCCATGGCATCCGTCTAAAGAAACCATTCACACGAGCCAGTCAGTGAATCAATCCCTCAAGGCTTCACGAGCTTTTCTCGGCAGAACAAAACAATTCAAGCTTACAAGATTATCTTTAAGGCTGAGAAGAGTTTCCGAGCTGGAATGTGAGAGATGCGAGTGTGGACCACAGCTGATGAAAAAAAAAAAAAGACAGACACTGAGGACGTAGTGAAGTACGGTTAGCAGACGTGTCCTTGGTTGTGCATGCTGTGCACGGACGGTGATTAGTGGCTGTGAGCTCAGCAGTGAAGGTGTGACAGACCACAAAATGGTGAGTTTAGACAGCCTTTAGATATGTAACATGGGAATTGAAGCCACATGAGCAGTTTATTGACAGGTCTTTTAGCTTGGTTGTGCCCAAAGACACTGAAAGCTATGTGCAGAGAAAGAAGGTAAATTATCCATCCATCCATCTTCTATAGCTTACTCCTTTTCAGGGTCACGTGGAACGTGGAGCCTATCCCAGGGAGCATTGGGCACAAGGCGGGGTACACCCTGGACAGGGTGCCAATCCATTGCAGGGCACAATCACATACACACTCACACACCCATTCATAGACTACGGACACTTTAGACTTGATCAGCCTACCATGCAAGTCTTTGGACTGGGGGAGGAAACCGGAGTACCCGGAGGAAACCCTCACAGCACGGGGAGAACATGCAAACTCCGCACACACGGCCCCAGCGGGACTCGAACCCCAGACCCTGGAGGTGCTAACCACGTGCTAACCGCTAAGCCACCGTAAAATCAGTACAAATTATCATTTCGTTTGTTTATTTTTTACTCATATTTGCTTCATTGGCTATAATTCTGATTAAATATTTCGAATACATGTGCAATTGCAAATTACAACAGTACATCATATGTAAAGATTGACAATGTAGCAACTTCCATTCTGGCTTGTGTAAGTACAATACTTTATCTTGGCAGTTGTAATGTTTTCTCTCAGGTAATTATACATGATTAATGCGTATCATTTGTATTGACTGCTGGATTACAATAATATTATTACATTCTGAATATCTGTCAGATGTGAGTGTGTGTAACAGCTACCTTTTACAAATGGTACGGTTGTTTTTATTGGAGCAATAACGGGATACTTGCACAAACGCTTCCGTGTTATAACCAAACACGGCTGCTTCTGGCTCGTCCACTGTAACGCCAATGGCGCCGTTTATACATGCAGGAGCTCATGAAAACGAACACCAACGACTTTCATCATGCATGTAAGAACACTTGCGATGCTCCTGTTACTAAGCTGGAGAAAACAGTCAAGACTGTCATCATATATAAACTACTATGAAGATAACAAAAAAAAACACACTCAAACATCTGAACACACAAGCTAAAACTATAGCCCAAAACTATGTTTTCACAGACTGGAGAAAAGCAAAAAAAAAAAAACAAACAAACAAAAAAAAAACACAACAACAAACGTTAGATGTTGCTGTCTCGCTTTACTGCAGAATGTAAACAGCGCTACCGGAGACACAAGATTTGTGCTATTTCAAAAAGGAAATACATCATAGCCCTGAGTGCAAGTAATCCATTATGTAAAAGAGACTAAATTAAGTTAAAGCGCACCTATTATGTTTTTGAAACATGCCGAATTTTGTTTTAAAGGTCTCATACAATAGATTTACATGCATCCAAGGTTTTTTTATAAAAAAAAAAAAAAAAAAAAAAAAAAAAAAAAAAAAAAAAAACCACTCTTTAATGTGCTCATAATTTAAACTGCAGCATCACCCCCCCGCCCCCGGTGTCACAAACGACTCGTTAAATGATCCGCTCTGAAGGATTCATTCTAAACTCCTCTGTTCAGAGAGCATACTCTGCTCTGATTGGTCAGATGTCCCAGTCTGTTGTGATTGGTCTACCGCTGTCAGCGAGCAGCCGATGAAGACCAGAGGCAGGGTTTTTTGTTATAAACGTACGTAGGTTAGTACAGGAAGTAAAGTCTGGAATCACTAACGATTCGTTTCAGCTCTTCAGAATCGTTTCCTTCTTTTGGGAATCAATACCCCTGTTTGTCGTGCGCTTAGATTCGTGAAACTCTGAAAAAACGTTTTTACATTCACAAACAACTCTAACACACACACACACACACACACACACTACATGAGAGGTAATATTTGAAAAACCATAATAGGTGCACTTTAATATAAAAAAAAGTTTTAAGAGATGAGTCATATTGGTGGTCTATACAAAAGCAATTACTCTCACCCTGTTACACACATGTAGGTACCTCACAGAGAGAGAGAAAATTGCGTACTTCATACAAGCGTGTATTTATTTAAGCTGTAAACCACGTATAAAATGCAGAGTCACTAAAAGTGTGTCATTTCGCAGACGGATGCGTACAGGGCTTACAAGTTCACCCACTGGTCTGTGTTGTGGCATTTAAATTGCCTGAGGCATTGAGCTGATCGTCACAAAACTATTAGGACAACTGTATTAAACTCAACTGTGGGCCGTTTTTTTTTTTCCTTTTGAATACAACTAAGATTAGAAATTAGTATACAAATGAGATTAAAGCACATGAAACCGCAGTGGAAAACTGCTAAACCGTATTCTGTTCGAAAGTACACAATCCAGAATGCAATCCTTTCTATTCAAAAGTCACAGACTGAATGAACTTCAGGAACAAACGGAAATGCGTGCTCGTGAACGATGACGTAAGCCTGAAGCTCGTCTTTGTGTCCGAGAGCATTTCTACTGTTAACCGTGCGCTCCCTGAGCAGGAAGTTAAAGTAGGTCATGTTCACCAGCGCAGTGCTCGCTTGTTTCTATTAGCGAGACGCTCCCTCTGGGCTCCTGCCTCATTTAACCTGGCTAATAACGACGACACCGCGATTCAGGATCTCTCGATGTGACTCTGATAATCAAGCCGTGCTGAAAGGGTGTGGCCCTGAGGACGGTGTGCACGTGTGTGCAAGGAGAAGACGACATGAAAGAGCGAGCACGAGTAATATTTGTATAAAACTACACACGTACTGGAGGAGTGACTGACTAAATCAATAAAAGCTCATTCATATCTCCACAGATACTGAATCGCTTTTCAAAAGAACGACTCTCTGAATCAGTTTCAAAGTGTCTGTGGAAACGGGAAAATGTGAATTTAGCCACATCTGACCCAAATACCAATGCTATATAGTCACAAGGCATCCAAGAGGAGTTAACCGTTTAAAAACCCTATTTCTGAGAGCTGGGATACTTGACGTGAGTCTGGCCAAGATCAACAGACGAAAATGAAAAGAAAGGAGTTCTGATTAATGACTAGAACCCCAGGCAAATGAACAACAGACTCCGCACTTCGGGCATTTCTAATGAAGCGTGTCACTTTTTCCAACACCTTTCAACAACAAACGGCATTACTATTAGGCGTGTGAATTTATACGAGTTGATGCGCAACGGAACAGCTCAAACAGGCGTGGCTGTTATTTAAGGATCGAGAAGCTCCTCCTCCAAACCATGACCGGGTCTTTAGGGCTCGCTGGAGTGAACAAAGGTCACCATGGCCCCTAGTGACCTCTGCGACCCCACCAGATACACGCTCATGGGAACAGAACATGCTGCTACAGATATAGGGCTTGAACTACTGGGAGAGACTGAAAAATTACACGCACACACACGCATGTACACACGCACACACCCCGGCCTGCTTTTCTGCCCTGGAGGCAAGTGATACTCACGTTTGAGCCAAACACACACACACCGAGCAACTTAATACTGGTGGTTGGCAGACAAACACACCCAGTGATGTAATACTGGTGTGATGAAGCTCAATACAACAGATAAACTCTATCAAAGTGGGGAACGCATCTGGCGAGAGAGACGGGGATTTGATTCGTCCAGACAAAATCTGGCTCATTTTGCTCACACACACTGTAGCGGTGATTAGGAAACAATCGAATCAAGTTCGACACATTTCCAGAAGCATGTGAGCGAAAAACAGACCCCTGATGCTACACAGCCAACGTAGAAGATCAAGAGTCAACCCGAAACGGACTGAAGGTTGCCTTCCGTTCCCTCACGTCTTCTGTGAAAAGACCCACTTGAATGACGACGGCTTATAGCTTACTCGCTCTTACGGGTTGTGTGCGCGCACGTGCGACAAAATAATTTAAAAATTGGAAACGTTTCTGAGAAGTTGTGTAGCGGTGATAGCGGCACTGAAGCTTCCCTCTAGAGTAAAGAATCAGAGTGAAGAAGTAGTCGTGACTAGCTGAACTGGGCAGCCAATGAAAATAAAGAAGAGGCAGGGCTTACTAATCCTCAAGAGAAACAATAATGCCTTCGACTCGAGGTTCTATCCAAAGAACCCTTGAAGAACTCCTGAAATGATCCTTTTCCAAGAGTGTATTGTTGCAAAAGTCACATGTGTGTCGACATGTAAAAAGCAAACTTGGACAAGGAAGCAATATTTGTAAAACTAATTAACATTTTTCGTCAAGGTTTCTGGATAAAACATTTCTCACAATCATTTTTATATGGCCTGCTCTACTGAACAGCGTGCCGAAATACTACATCATCTAACATGAGCACTGCTGAGGCAGGGGCAGAACTCACAGTCATATACCCATTGAAGTGAATACAGCTGTAACACGTGTTTATAATAATCTAACGTCACAAAACAGACGGTTTGCACAACATATTTACTTACATATGGCGAGAAAACACCTAAATGAAGCTCTGTGCTCCAAGAAACGAAGAACAGTCCTGGCCAGCGTCACCTGAAGAGCTTGACCTGTTCAATATTTAAAGATGACATCATTTCGTAATGCGCTGGACATCGATTAGATGTTAAACGGGTTTGAAAGAGTTTTACTCGACCCTCTATGCCAAAGCATAGCAGTTCTGGGTTTTGAGTTTCCTATAAGTTCATTTAGTTGGTTTTTTTTTTTTTTTTTTTTAAATACATAACTATTAAAGTGAAAAAGCAAAACCGAGCAGGATTTTCAAAGGAACGTACGCATTGAAACAAATGAATCAGCCAGCTTTTTAAAACATATTTACGAGGTCGGATTTCCGGTGATTTCTCACCGGTGTTGGGTAGAGAAGTGTGTTAGGGGTGTTCAAGGCCAACCCAAAATTATTTTTGTAAAATACGCTAGTACCCTTGTTTTTATTATTTTTTTTAGTAATTCTAAAAACTCACTCTAGTCGCAACTTTGGCGCTTTCAGAAGTTTCCCAGTAGAACCCCCTTTAGTGAGCAAAGAGCCTTAACGATGCACACAGTCCCTTCGGGATTTTGCGATCACGGAAATTAACGCGAAATCAAAGAAACTCGGCAATACTCGGAGGAGCTCGCGACTTTTCAATATTTCCGCAGATCTGGTCCAAGACACGTCATGGGACATCACGACGTGCATTCAGCCAAAGCCCTCTTCGATTCATGTGCGTCAAACATGAGTACAGCTACAAGGTGTCATTTACCAACAAACATCTGTGAAAGATCGTACTAAACTATTTTGCGCGGTCGCAAATTTTGCCAATTTAATAGTTCACGTCGCAACTTTTGAAAAGCTCGGCGAAAAGCAAAATGGAGCGTTTTTGGACGTGACGATCGCAAGAACACTCGGGAAAATCCTCTATGGACTGTCCATATTCCCCTGAGAAACCGTACTGTTCTGCGGTTTAAGACATGGCCAACCGAACAAATTGAGCAACCGATTTCGCTCCACTGAAGTCCGTTTAAAACGCCGACGCTTCGTTGATAAAATATGACTAGCTAGTGGATGAACAGGACTCGCGAGTTAGATACGATCGTTTCTCGTTCTATCTCAGTGATGCAAGCCCTCGAACGTCTTGCGTCGATTTGCCTGGCGGAGAACCCTTCAGAGTAAGACTTCTCCACGTAGTCACACTGCCGCGCCTCTCCCACACGGACACCACGACACAATCAGCAAGTCTGAGACTGGATGCAAACGCCGCTGCGGTCCTGAAGAGTAAATCACACAAGCTATACCTGACCGGTGGGAGTTCCAGCGAAGCAGTGCGGCAACACATTCGACACAGAACACTCAAACACACGCACGCGGCGGATAAACCACCAGTGCTAACAATAGCCAGGTGTTTCTGTTTAAAGACTGAGGCATGCTGATTTGGCACAGCGGTGTTATTTGACTGTACACTGCATCGCCGCAGTGAGCTAATTAGCACATAGGCTCGGAATGACTTCTGTAAACGTCTCTGTCAGAGCGGGATAACGGGAACTACAGAGCGTGTGCGCGAGTATTTTGGGGGTCAGTGAGTTCTGAGGTGTGCTGAATGGACAGAATTAATACTGCACAAACACACTGCTGGCTGTTTTGAATGAGGCTCATGTGCTGCTGTGAACGTGTGGTGAAGCTCGACGCTCAGAAACCACTCGCGCACATACGCGCAGTAAAAATACACACACAGGCACGGGCTTGAACAGTACGATGAAGGTCGATAACGCATCTGAAAGATGTTTTGATACAGGAAATATGACTGTTAAAAGTACTACGACTGAAACATCTCTCGAGCTTGGTTTATACGCTCGAGCTATCGCACACTAGTACACTAACTGAGCTAAGGTTGGCTACAGGGCATCACAACTTACACCGTTTCTACCACGACTCGTTTCATGGATGTTCCACAACGTTAAAAGTAACTGTAGATGAATAAAACGTATGAGGTTCCATTTTTAATGGTAAAAATCCTACATAAAAGTCCTGATATAATTTATCTTGGTTAGATTTTTTTTTTACGTCACAAAAACCTTCTCTCTCTCAGCATGTAATCTTATATTATGTGGAGCGTCTGCCGTCCAAGTTCCTCTGTATGAGCTGCTACTATTGGAACGATAACGTATTAGAACGAGCGCATTAATATAAACCCATCTTTCACGCGACAGCCAGAACCACCTGTGCTGTGACTTCCTCTCCGACGCTGCAGCTGGAACACGCTTACATCTGGCAACATACTTCAAACAAATGAACCGCCACCACGCTTGCAGTTGCGGGTTTACTTAAAAAAGGTCTTTCTAGAATGCTCCGCACTGTACTACCTGCTTCTGAACCGCTGCCAAAGGAATCTGGAGTTTTAATAAGGTCTGATTAGTGTATTGAGTGATGCTGCTTTTAAAGATTGCAGTGCGTTTCACAATGGCGCTCACGTTGTTAGACATTGCAGTGTATAGCTGTATATTTGTGGTATTCGAGTCGTTTTCAAAACAAGAATGAGAACTCTGTCAAACTGAACAAGTGAACAGAAAACAGCAGTGCCGGAGGTGTGGGAAATGCAAATAAGGCAGAAAGACAGACATCGGCTGTCGGCATTGGTTTATTTTGCAATACAGCTGATGAGAGCTGGTGAAGGAGCGGGAAGATTCGAGGTTTTGGATTGAATGCGTTTGAACTCCGGGACCTGGAAATCAGCTCTGTGTTGTGTTATTTACTCCAATCGCAGGCAGGTGGAGGTCTTGGTACAGAACATGTCTGTTTGGAAGCGTAGTTAAAGTCCCATTTATTGCCTTGAAACGGCGTTATTCGAGGTGTTGACGTCATTTCCGCTGAAACAGGAAGTCAGGGTGGGACGTATCGAGTGGCCGCTCCTCTTTTTGAAACAGACGATAGCGTTTAGCTTACCTCGCAAACAGGAAAACTATTGGGGGCGGGACACCTCAAATCCTAGAGAGCATTTGATTGGAGAGGAGAATCTGACGAGAAGCTGAAGTGTAGAGTGAGGTCATCAAAACTGTCGATCCGTATTGGTGATAGAGAGAGAGAGAGAGAGAGAGAGAGAGAGAGACACACACACACACACACACACACACACTACATTTTCAACGTATATATCTTCTAAATGCGAATTCTGTCACTGTTTATGGGGCACACTAGCTTATAGATAACCTTAAGGCTGACATTCATACGACAAGCCACAAAATGTTTGCTTCAAAAACGTCGTCATGTTTGAAGGTGGCAACTTAAGTTTTTTGTTTTTTATTTCAACACACACGGAGGAATGTGCTATCTGCCCTCTTCCACATACATGAGCTCACACAGATGGCTACGATTGGCTAGTTTTGCTCGGAGGAGAACGTAACGCTGTCCAAGAGCTCATGGACAATTACACTCTCTTGACTCATGGCCACAGATAGCTGTGGTTTCACCGGAATTCAAATCTGCGATCTTCTAAAGATCGTGTGAACGCTGGATTTTTTTTTTTTTCCCCACCACTCGGGAGCACCTTTAACAAACTTTTCATGCGGCAGAGTATCTCTAACTGTAGTGTCACTTAAAATCCACCACAACTCATCAAAGTTTCCATTTCAAACACATACCTCAATCTGAAACACCGCCCCATCTCGGACGCTACACACAATTTCCATCCTGGGAAACTCCCAGACTAGGTTAGACGATGACATCACTTCAGGCTATTTGACCAGTGAAGGAAATCCCAACGTTTGTGTGCGCTTACTCAGTAGATCAGGCTGATAAAATGCAGACTTGTACACTACATATGGCTGACGAGTGCGAACATGTGATTAGTGGAGTTGGTAAAGAACGACACATCCCATCCGTTTCCATACGCCCCGTACACGGAGCAAGCCCGGGCGTGCCGGGGCGTGTCCCAGAGGGTCTGGAGCGAACAGTGGGCGAGTGAGAGGAAGGAAAGGAAACTGAGAGATAGCTATAATCTGGGTTTGGTTGCACAACTGTTGCTTATATCTCACTCCTCACCATGACGTCGCAGCTTTACAGCTCCTCCAGGCGGTGACTCACCAGGGAACGCTTGCTCTGCTGTGATACAGCATGTAAAACAAAACAAGTTGTCTGCGCAGGATATGACAAAGAGCTAAGACGTGCGCACACTGATTCTCCGATTCCTCCCGCCGTTTTTCTTTAGTAATCCCACTTTTTCTCTTGGTGTACATACGCACAGGTTCAGACTCCCTGTTCACCAAATACACGACACTCCATAAGGGTTAAAGCACAACATGTTAAAGCACATCCTAAGCGCTTTTGTTCCCATGTTTCCATTAACAAACGTTTGGCTTCGGTCCTTTTGTAAGTCGAACGCTCTTTCAATCCCAATCCTCTTTTTCTTACGTGCACAATATCGACGTTGGCTTTAAAATTAGGACGGGACCAGCTGTCGTTAAAATACCTAAAGCCGTCCACACCCTCTCCAAACAATCGGCTTCGCTAATAACCTGATCCAGCGAGGCCCTCGCTGCCAGAGGACGTTTACAAGAGCAGCGAGTGCAATAATAGACTTCGTTCGAACTCAAAGACGCCCGCTTTAATCATCATTAACACCTTTTATTTCTTTATATCTCGGCTTTTACTGACTGTTGCGTTACATCACTGGCTCCCTGTACGTTTCAACTGTCTAATCACGATCACGGCGTGCACAGACCATTATTAATATTCTGACTAAATTGTAATAAATCCTAAATATAAAAACAACTGACAATAATTTTTCATTCAAAACCAGTTTGCCTCGCACCTGCGGAGTTTCCATGTTCTCTCCGTTCTTCGTGGGTTTCCTCCGGGTACTCCGGTTTCCTCCCCCAGTCCAAAGCCATGCTTTGTAGGTTGGATTGGCGTTTCCAAATTGTCCATGATGTGTGAACGTGTGTGAGAGCGCCCCGCGATGGGTGTCCCCCGGCCTGTTCCCCGAACAGGCTCCGGGTTCCCCGTGACCCTGTGTAGGATGAGCGGTGTGGAAAAAACGGGTGGATTTTAAACATGGACTACACCGTAAAAGAAAAGTTGGCGCGCGTGCGGAAAACCGTGTCCACATTACTGCTTGGGCTTAACAACTTCAGGAGGCCTTAAAACCCTGCAAAGAAGAATCACATGCCCGAGTGTGCACTGAAAACTCTGTATAAAGTTTAACATTAATCATCTTAAGCAGTGTTTGAACGCTTTTGATGGTATTCCAGCCTCTCTCTCTCTCTCTCTCACACACACAATGCTTTCCAGAGCACGGTGGTTTTTACCATGTTTCTATAAACACAGCCATTCAATCCCAGCTGTGCGTCAAGATTGTCTTCATGCTCTCATGAGTAAATGACCCATTTGTCAGGGGAGTTTTTTTTTTGTATTCTTTTTTAATTTCTGAGAAAATTGAAGTGAGCGGGTCTGGGAAACAAACAATTAAGTCAGCCTAATTGTTCCACTTAGAGAAAATGAGGTTTCATCTGTTCACACAATGTGAGCTGGATAGGTTGAAGTGCTGTGAGTCACTCAATCTGACTAAATAGGAAGTAGCAGTAACGTGGCTAATAAACTCGAAATGTGAGTAAACCTAGTCAGCGACTTTGTGTGGTGTACTCTGTGTGGGTTGTGGTTGAAGTACTGACGGTCTCTGAAAAGCAGATTGGATCGTGAAAATTTAATCGCCGTCATATTGCACACCATCTCGACACTGTCGGGCCGACGTGGCATGAAAGACGTAAATTTGTGCCACGACGGGGGAAGTTATATAACAGGACAGTGCTAAAGTCAAGACACTATACCTTTTTATGTGAGCATTGTCCAAAGGCTACAAAAAATTGTGCGCCGAGTATTTCATTTTCCCTCCTTTCCATGTTGTTAATTCCTTTTTAGGGACATTAAAGATAACTGTAGTCGGTACTAAATCTTTCGAAACACTTTGCAAATAGATAGCTGGACGGATAGAGGTACATTGCTGAAGTGGAAATCGAAGCTGGAGAGCATTAACTAAACACTAAATACACCTTACACATGTATACAAAAACACAACCTCACAACACCAACCGAAAATATTCACATTCAGTGTGAGTGAGCTGTGACCTCGGGGGTTTAATCTAAAGGAAGTTTCACAATTGATGATTTGAAAGATCTCCAGTGACGCCTCTTCAAACAACTTGGCGAAACAAGCCAAAATTACTACCGTTTTCTTCTCGGTCACTTCCTCCAGTGAGTCTAGACATAGGGCAGAGATCACTGGCCTTCCTGACCTGTTTTTTTTTTTCGTGGCGTTGTCGTCCCGTGTGTCCCCCACCACCACTCTCACAAATACACAAAAAAGTCTCTAGCGTTCACAGAATAGTGAGGAAAAACGAAAAACATGCAGTGAAATCAGTCCTGAGAGCAGAAGAAAAACACTGTCGATGGGAGAGATCAGAGGAGAATGGCCAGACTGGTTTGAGCTGACTGGAAGGCCATGGAAACCACTCAACCACTCTATACAACCGTGGTGAGCAGAAAAGCATCTCAGATAACATGTCAAACCTCGAAACAGCAAGAAACCACATCCTGTCCCACACCTATGAGCCGGGATTGTTTGCTTTGTAGCGCCATGCCAGCTTCAATGGCTACTTCCACGGTGAGAAATGTCTAAGGAACTCTAAGGTTTTTAAAAGCAATTTTTTCCTAAAAACCCTAAACTTGTGTTATGTTTGACAATGTTAATATGTCTTCCAGAGTGTTTCTCTGGAGGTTTCTCACTGGGTTAAGAACGTTACAGTCTAATAAAAGACGTTTCAACGATAATGGATTCTGACAGAAGGTACATATTGGGGAGTCTTCTCCTAATATTAAAAACTTGTGTGTCATCCTGGAGCGAGCTATTCGACAGCGGGTGTAGACGATCTGGTCCCGGCGATTTGAAAACAGAGAAACGTTTCTTCTGCCAACAATAGGGCTGATTTCATGGAGTTTGTTCCCATCAGCCAAGAACAGGAATCTGAGGCTACAGTGGGCGCAGGCGCACCAGAACAGGATAACCGAAGACTGTCAAAATGCTGCCTGGTTTGATGAATGTCGATTTCTGCGGTGACTCGCAGATGGGCAGGGTCAGACTCTGGTGTGAATCCCTGGACTCAACCTGCCCTTTGTCGACAGTTCAGGCTGGTGGTGGGGGTGTAATGGTGTAGGGAATGTCTTCATCACACACACTGGGCCCGTTAATAGCAGCCAATCATTGTTTGAATGTAACAGCCTATCGGAGTATTGTCGTTAACCATGCGCACTGGCCACGATTTACTCCAATAATATAATATTGGCTAAATCCAGACAAGTCACATATCACATCACATCACATCGTGTACTTCAATGGCCCCCTCAATCATCGGATTTGAATCCAACAGAGCACCTTTGGGATGTGAACATGAATATGCAAAACAGGTCACATCAACATGGACTAGACTTCCAAAGGAATGGATTCAGAACCAGTGCCACAAAGACAGTATGGTGTCCGGTGAGTGTATTACGTATTGTGTACGTTTTCAATAGTTTGCTAAGTAAAACGACATCATGATGTACTAACCAGAAAAACACAGATCCGCCTACAGTCTTAAGAACACTTGGGAGTCGAGATAAATCTCTTTTCCAAATTAGACAGCACTAATAAGCCCCACGCCGGTACAAATGAGATTTTGGTGTTCTTATTTAGAGACAATAGAGTCTGAGATCTAGCAAGATCAAGTGCTGCCTCCAATTCTCTTCAGCTTCAGATGAAGCACCAAAACAGAGCAATTCTGACCAAGCGGAAGGTGGACTGGGCAGTGAAACTTTTAAATTGTCAAGAGTGTAGGCAGATACTTTAGGTAGAACCGTGTGCTTCGTTACGCAATAGCTGTGTGACACAGGAGCCCCGAGGCGAGTCGCAATGGATTACCGCGCACAGTAAGTAAACAGAGCAAGACAAATGCAGAGCAAACTGGTTCTCTTAGTTTGCATGCGAGGAGCTTGTCCCTAGGGGAGGCCCCAAGGCCGAGAGTAGCAAAGAAAGAAACTCAACCAGACGTCCTGCACAAGCTGCAGACGAAGCCAAGGAGCTGAAAAACTCAGACAAGATGTCTGGATTAACAGCATGAGGTTTATTTGATGATACCCTGAAGTGCATTACCATACTGCTGGGATACACTTGTGGCCATACATGGCATAAATTATGGAAGATCAAGCACAGGAAGATGGACGTCTTATTACAGGTGTGATATTAAAGCAGTTCCATTCTGAGCTTGTCTGCTTTCATGCGGGTATTAGGAAACCCTGACGTGGTGTGTTCATTACAAACAAAGAACACATGTAGTCTTGATTGCTGATACGACAATTAGAAGGATCTGAACTGGTTATTTGCACACTTCACACTAGGCAAAAGGTCAACACACACTTCCGAGGTTGGATTTATCTGCAGTCATCACCACCACAAACCTATGTGGGTTTTATTTACTGGGATACTTTACAATAATATTTATGATACTTGAACTTGTTTCCAAAAACAACAACAACAACAACAACAAAAACAAGGACGATATCTCCAATTCCCACGCACTAATGACCGCGGCCAACCGTGGAAGAAGGGGCAAAATCATGCTTCAGCCTGAAGCCAACCTTCACATCCTTCTGAACTGCCGCTCATGCTGAGTCAAAGGGCAGCATAACACCCTCGAAGGAAAGCGCTAACCGTCCTCTTCCACATACCTGAGCTCATAGACACCCGTGATTGGCCAGCGTCACTGTGACTGAAAGGGAAGAGAGAGTATGTAGCATGATGTGGGCGATATGACAAAAGTATCATATCGCGATAATTGAGGGCATTTCTACGATACGTGACGTGCATCACGATATACAATTTATACAAGTTAACAAACCTCCCACAAAACAGCAGTAAAATAAACAAAAACCGAGTTCGACGATACTTTACTTTCATGCCTACAAAGACAAAGAAAAGAAAGTTGTTTTTTTAATTACATCAAAATCAACAGCATCCATTCAGTACCATTTAATCTGTAATTATTTTTTTTTTTTTAAAAACATCACCATACCAACAATATCTCAGAAAAGTCTATCGCGAGATCATTTATCACGATATAGATATTATATGGTTATATCACCCAGCCCTGTGTGTGTGTTTCCAAACGCACGGCAGAAAAACTAATCAACAACCCAGAAGGGTTTTACAAGCTTATCTTTGGCTTTGCAATGAGGTAAACAATAACAAAGTTACTGCACATGTCCGTTCCGTATTGATTTCTGGTGCCACCTTTTGTTTCGTTTAAACGTCTCTCGTACTTCAAGATTCTCCGGAAAGGACAACAAATGAAAGCCATTACTTTTAGACAAGAACTCTAGAAACGTAAAAATTGTTTCACGGACTTAAAACTTTTACCTGAAGTGACTACATAATGTTTGTCAATAGCTTAACAATACTGAATCTATTCGCACCAGAGAGACTGTGAACGCTTATAATAGTTTGAATGCTTACAATTACTTTAAGAGTATGGTGAAACGGGAGCCATCAACTGCTGGCTTAAACACTCAACCTGGTTCAACACGGACGGAACAGGAAGTTGCGAGTGGACGCTGTACGTGTACGTCTGGGTGAGTTCGCTAGCTAACAGAATAGCATTCTCGTTTGGTGGATGAATGCTTAACACTGCCGAGTATTCATCAGTCCGATATGACAAATTTAACGTTTTGGACGTCTCGTAGACCCTGGTGCGTTTTGTTGATGACTTGCAACAAAGTAACATTTCGTTAAGTTGCGGTAGTGTGGCGCTACAGATCCTGAACTTGGCGGGTATCCAGCCGTCTCTCTTCACAGTGGCAATCCAAGCCTTTCACTGAGCCTTGTCTTTTAGAAAATCAATACGCTTTAATTTCTTGAAAGCGAGTTTGTTCCTGGCCTGAAGGAACCTCCTGCAACTGAACAACGTGGGATTCATTTTAATTTGGATATCCTGTCATTAAATCACGCTACGGGTCGAGTAAAAAGACGCACCCCGTGTATGAGTTCAAACGATGTTTTGTGGAGATGTTCTAAGAACGGCGACATCACTTCCTGTATCCATGAATACTCGTTCGAGTATACTCATACACAACAATTAGGCACGAAATGACATGTTCTCAATCGTTATTTTAAGTACGTCCTGAGAACCCGAGTTGCTACCGTGAAGACAAAATGGCCCCACCGGTTTGTGTTTATAGACTAGCAGAGTTTTGAGCTGAAACACAAGCCAATTTCGCAGTGGAAAGCAGTCGAAGATTAGGCACTGGCACCGTGTCAGTGGGAAAGTGTTAGGACTAGCCTGCTGAGCAACACTAACTTTCACTCACTCATGGAGCACCTCAGTACACATGATGTGAGAGGTGGGGGGAAAAACCCTGAACCCTTACCCCATTGCGTTTAATGAAACGGTGTTAATAATTCAGCCTTGCTACCCAGCAGGAGCTTGAAGTAGAAAGAGAACCGGCATTAACGATTCACACCCCAAAAGCCACACAGATATGGTCGTTACATAAGCCGCGCTGGGGGAGAAGGCCCACTGGGCTTGGGATAAGAGGTCTCACGGCTTCTTTGTTGGAGGGAACGACAGTCTGTGAGCTTGGACATCTGATCATCGGCCATCTGTCTGAATTTACCATGTGCGTTATACGGCATGGAGAAGAAGAAAAAAAAAAACATCCAAGGGGATTTGAACGCATGCTATAGATCTCACATTGATCGCTCAAAGTCTTTTTACACTGTATCATAGAACGCAGAGGTAAAAACATGCAGCTGGGTTATTCATTATGGCTGCGCGATACGACGAAACTCTCAACCCGATACACAACGCACAATACGGACCGTGATATAAAAAGGTTTGCTAAGGATTTAAAAACATTTTATTTATTACAACATTAATACCAACGTTTAACACTGAAGGGAGTAAAATCCTCAGATCTCAGACTTTTTTTCTCGGTAGCAGGTCGACTGATCACGTGATGTTGATTTTCACGTTGCGTTACGTTAGTACGTTGCCGCAAGTTATTTTCCTTACCGCAGATTCAAAAACACACACGCACGCCATGTGATTTCGGATCGCTCCTGACTCACAAGACCCGGACTCGTGAATTCTCAGGTCAAAGTTCATCTACATGAAGTCGGCGTGCCACAAAGCAGAAGTAACTGCCACCAGAAGCACATGTTCTGTGTCCTTTTCGGGGTATTCTTTTAGAGCTTGGTATAAACACTGCTTTAGCTGAGAAAGAGAAATCACGTCGCCTTCAGGCGTCTCCTGCATCACCGTAGGAAGAGGCCCCAAACTGCAAACGCTACAGATATTTTGCTGCGGAATTTTACACCCACGAAGCCGACACCGACCGTTAAAACGCAGAAATACCATGCAGGTTTCCCCCCCGTTGTTTGGGGAATAGCGGTAGCGTTCATAAGCCTCACCCACTTCAACTTTAAATCAAAAAGAGATACAGATACTTGAAGCACGAAACAGATACGCGTCCAGATATCAACAGTGGCACTATCACACCCCTAGCGTAAAGTCAGGCAGACACTATACACCCAGTTTACATTGAAAGTTAATCCATTATTCACAAATATACATTTCCATCGCATGAAACTCTGATCGACATGCCATGACGTGTGTATGAACGCTTGAAACATGGCCCGTGATCTCTCTATCTCTCAGCTATTTGACCCGGGGTGCCAGTGGAGGTTTCGAATACCCACGCTGACGGTTTTAAAAGGACCACCTGGCGGCCTAGCTCTGTATATCATTCCTCCAGCTTGTGAAAGGATTAAGGAACTCTCATACGGATATGTACAGTTTTGCTACACCGAGACCAACATGGCGTCCACGCACTCAGCCATTCTGTTACACGAACTTCGGAAGATCTCGGCACAGCTTTAAGAAATAGGTTTGACACCGCATGTCAAAAATAGATCAAATCGACCAAGCACTCGACGAGGCGAGCTGAAATCCGTCCTACTTCTGAACAAAACAGCGAAATCGAGTTTAAAAACTGGGCTTAAACCCCTCCGGGGTATAAAACTACCATATAGTGTTTCAGACTGCCATGGACACGTCAGAACAGACAGAAACAGGATTCATAACACACTGGCCTGCATGTGAAATTACTTTTTTCCTCTCTTGCCTCGAGGCTGAACTAGTTATTACCGCTCCATAAAATGTTCACCAAACAAACCCAGCCTTATTAAAAAAGGGGAACTGTGACAGGCACATCAGACTCCTGAATGCAAAGTGTACCAGACACACAATGATGGCCATATTTAACACAAACAGGATGTTGCACATACACAAGGAACAATGGCTTCCGCAATTTTACTTTAGATCTGACCTGTAAGCAGGAGTCAAGTGCCCAGAGACTGACTTTCCACTGCACGTTGGAACCGACGGGCCTAATAGTAATACGGCTATTTATCGGACACGTCTCCTGCTGGAACCCGTAATACGACCCAGCATTACGCGCAGTATGCCATTTCCATCCACATCGTACAGCAAGTCTCGGGATATTCCGTGTCCTACATAAATAACTGACCGCCATCGCCGAGAAACTCCATCGCCAGCCCGATCAATACACACACTGCATTACAGCAACCACTCAGGAAATCACTAACGGCTCTGGATGGACTCGATGCGTCAAATGCACTTCAGACACTCTCTGTAAAGATGTCTGGTACATTCTGCAGACAAACCTGTGAAGTCATTTAACCAGACAAGTTTTCTTTCATTCTGAGAGGAAAAAAAAAAAAAAAAAAAAAAAGTCTGAGCTACTCATTACAAGCTTAGCTGCTCTGCCTGCTTGGGATAAAACCCAAATCTGTGATTAACCTCCTCCCCACCGGTGTTCACACTAGCAAGCAATAATTTGACAGACGCCTGTTAATTATCTGTGCAGCTTTGTGACACAGAGCTGTGATCCCGGCTACCGTAACAAGCAACAATTCTCCCAACGTTTTGGTAAACAGTTCGCGGACACGTTACAAAGCCGCGATTCCAGTCGATCGGCTCTGATGAATTCCTCGGGCGATTTCTGCGGTGCGAGTTTTTTGAGGTACCCACAATCCCCTACTCTCGCTTTGGAGTTCCTATTCGACTCTGGTTGGCAAACAGAGACTAAGACTTATGATTTCACCTTGGATTTACTAAAACAATAATAAAAAAAAGAAGACATTTTAAATAAAGGCAACACTGTGATATGTATTCATTACAGTAGATACAGTAGGGCTGGGCGATATATCGATATAACATCTACATCGTGATAAATGATTACGCGATACACTTTTCTGAGATATTGTCGGTATGGTGATCTACTTCATGTTTTTAATGATTACTGATATTTTCAGTTTAACTTTTCTTTTAATGTTACTGTAGACGGCTTGTTAGCTACATTATATATCGTGATACGTCTTGTGTACCGTGATATGATATTTCTGTTATATCGCCCAGCCCTTATATACAGTAGTATGTATATATCTTGGGTGTTTCTTCTGGTGTGTTCTCTGAAAACGTGTTGGAAAAGGTAAAGTTACAGAGCTACCTCTGTTATTAACTCTATTGTTCTTTCTAACACAGAGGATAGAAATCTGCATATAAATCACGGATGCCGTCACACAGGTTTATCATCAGAGTTCGCGTGTAATTCTGAATTTGGCTGCAACCAATAAACCACACTTCTCTCAGGGATATTCTAGGGAACTTCCTTGTGGTGCACATTACATCTTATGATCAGCCCCGAACACACACACACACACACACACACACACACACTCTCTATCTCTCTCTCATACATACACACACAAACAGAAGCCATGGTTGAACCCCGCCTGCTCAAAGCAGCTCGTTACAGGCTACAAAGCTCTCAGTTGAATGGCCTAAATGCCAGCGCAGCTCCTAGTCACCGCACTCATGATCAACTCAATGGTCCCCATTGTGTCCCGACGGTCACTGGTGGCTCGCAGAATCGGCTCGCTCTTTAAGCGGCAGCTTGGCCGGCCTCTCTTCTCCTCCGAGCAACCCGAGCCGAGCGCATTAACGCGGAGCATTTCCGCTCTCCGCGTCCTAGACAGCCTCCAGTGGAAAAATCATGTACGGGTCAGGAATGCCGAGATGGAAAGCAGATTTGGCGATAGGAGACAGCGAGAACGGCGCTTGGCGGCTGAACTGAACACTGAGCTTCTGTCTTATGATGGGAAGTCGAGCATCAACAGACAATAAGCAAGCACTTCTGCACCAAACAAGCACAAACACTCTCTTGTGGGAAAAGCCACAAAGAGACGATTAGAAACAGACAAGTAGATTCTGAGCCCAAGGTGTGTATGCGATACCTACTGCAGAAGGGATGTTTATCTAAGCAATTATAATGAAAAATTTAAAATTTAGCATAAATTTTTTTATGCTTTACATTACAGCATAATAAAGCAGGTGACTTCTGAACTCGTATTGCCTTGCAAAGTGTCTGCTCTTGTGAGGCCAATAATAATAAATATATTAAAATGGAAAACGTAATGCTACAGCATACAAAGACACTCTATAAGGGTGTGATGGTCAGGTGTCCACAAACTTTTGCCTATATAGTGTATTTTGCTGACAACTGTCTTGTGCATGATCACCTTTATCCTGCGAACACATTTCCATCCTGGGGGCGTGGTCTGTTCCAGGATGTCTCCACCCACATCCACAGGGCACAAGGGCTCGCGGAACAGTTTGATGAGGATGAAAATGATGCAAGATCATATCCGATTGCCTTCAGAGTCACCAGACAGTCCCTCCAGGATGTTGCGATCGCAGAAACGAATGCAAAATCAAGCAAATTGCTCGCAATCGTACCAAATTACCACAGATTTTTTTTTTGTGTGTAGATTCGAGACGAGACGCGTCATGTGATATCGCCACGACACGCATTAAAACCAAATCCTCTTTAATTCACGCGCGCCGAACATGAGCACAGCTAAAAAGGTCTCGTTTACCAACAAACATCACTGTGAAAGACCGTGCAAAACGGGTTCACGCAACTGCAATTTCACCAATTGATGTAGTTTTCCACAATAAATAAATAAATAAATAAATAAATAAATAAATAAATAAAATCCGCAAGTTGCATCACAAAGTTCGAAAAAAAGACACAGAAAAAGCAAACGTTTTTGCCCGAAGAACAAGATTTTGGAGCGCCGTGTCCGACAGTGCTCTAACCCACCCATCATCAAAACCCTGCCTGAGGAAACATCTCCTTGAAGCCCAGTGTTCGTCGCTCCGGTACGGTCCAGAGACCTGTAGAATCGATGCCAAGCTGCGTTGAGGGAACTGAATTAATCGGTTTTATGTTTAGGAGCATTATGTTGGGGTTGGAACATAAGAACGAAAAAACCACACGTTTTTTCATTTATCCAAGCTGTTAAACTGGCAAGCAAAATAAAATATCACATGCACAGCATGCCAGGAACCATGACACACTACCAGCGCTAAACATTAAAAAGAGATGCTGCTTTTAAAATCCTGTCATCTTTGAGGTTTTTTTTTTTTTTTTTTTAACGTAATACCCTGAAAATGTCAACTTACAGACCAAAATTAAGCAATTATTATATTGGAAAATAAATATTGGCACACGCCTACTCACTATACATTCAGCACATACTGAATGAGAGTGAAATTCTTATTATTATTATTATTATCATCATTAGCATTTGTCAGTGTTTGAGCAATATGACCAAGCCTGTAACAATTGTGGGGACAAAAAGTGCAAGGGCTA
Organism: Ictalurus punctatus; assembly: GCF_001660625.3. NCBI lineage: Eukaryota > Metazoa > Chordata > Actinopteri > Siluriformes > Ictaluridae > Ictalurus > Ictalurus punctatus. The sequence goes on from NC_030430.2 coordinate 20,432,859, forward strand.
CGGTAATGCATTCTGGGATTGGCTAATTAATTATGCGAATGGCCTCATGCATAGCGGGTCAGCCATGTGGATATAAAACGCTGAAGACGAGAGAGATTTGCTGTACGGACCATGATTTCTATCCAGATCAAAAGAAGCTTGGAGCACACCCTCCAAATAACCTACACCCACACTCGCTCACCTGCCCCGGTGGTTAAAATCACATCGCTGTTAAAACACCGACACACGACAAGACGGGCGTTATCGCGACTCTACTGTGGCTTGACTTACTGCAGCAGCAACAACAGCAGCAACGGCTTGCACATTGACGCTTTCACACCACCTTCACATGTGTGAAATAAACAAGGCAGCGATTTAACTGCTGTAGAATTTCCCCATAATTCAGCGGAACGAATCAAGCCGTGCAGGTGTTTTACATGATCCCAAGGCATGCTTGGATTGGTCTGTGGAAGTTCATCGGTTTTTCTGAATCATCAGTGAGAGTCACACCTATGATGTTTTGGAATGTGTAAACTCAGATGATGTGACGTTAAACAGGTTTACATGTAAATAATAATTCTTTCTTTTTTTTTTTTCTTTTTTTAAATACTGAAGAGAAGGAAATCAATAATCAAATCTCTTTCGAGACGCAGCTATTCGACCTGCCAACAAAACCACTGATGGAAATGTTCATGCTGTAAAATTCCAACCCCCCTCCCCTCCCCCATTTTCTTTATGGATGCAAATGTAACTTCCCCTTTTTAATATAATATAATATAATAATATATATATATATATATATATATATATATATAAAGCCCATGGTGTTTGCGGTTTACAAATGTAACTCTGACTGAACACCACAAAAATCTGGTGACAATCCACACGTCTTACCAAAAAAAGCACCGAGTCATGGTCACGTAAATAACATGACACGATCGGCTGGGAGAGGACGAGTGTATGGATGCACCGATCTCACTTTTTCCATTTACAAACCTCCGAGTATTGCCTGGTCCCTGATCATTAACCGAGACAACGCTCTGCAAGTCAGAGGCGAGACATGTTGCGTCCTGGGTCATGTCAGCGGAGCGGAAAAGTTGCCAACTCGAAGCCTTGATCCCTCTTTCCACATGAGCATCAGCCGCTACGCTCACACCAACGTGTCCGTGACGGGAGCCTTTCCTGCACGGCGATCGATGACGTCAGTGGAACGTAGTCGTTTCGCAGGTCTGTCGCTAGAAGATCTTCATCGGATCCTCTCATACACCTCAAGCAACAATCTTCACACAAACACCCTCTAAAACCGGCTCGAGTCAGGAGTCAGACTCGAACTCGTTTACACTTCTCCCACATTCTTTCACAGCACCGTGACACTTCGGTCACACGGATCTCTCGACGGGATCCTTCGACACGCCGTGAATCACGAGACGTCAATCTGGCGCGGTGCTTCTCCGCTTGACCGTACGGTGCGGCGCTCAACGCTTTTACAGCTCACCTCGTTACAGTTGCCATGGCTGCCTCTTTTCCCACAGGTGCGACAACACGCTGCCTCGGACCGTAACCCACACGCCGACTGGTGCCGGTTGTGTAACAGTATTACTCAGCCGAGTCCACGCAGACGTCCCACTGTCCCCCACACACACACACACACACGTACACACTGCTGAATTCTATTGTACTGTAATAAGGGACTGAGCTGGGAAGCACAGCCGTTCAAAACCGCACACACACACACCTGACAACGCGGGCTATTGTCCTTTCTGCTGAATTACTGGTGCTTTGCATGCTGGTGTTTGAAGGGAATTTGAACTCTGACATCAACACCACACACACACTCCAAGGATGAACAAAGTGAAGATGATTGATCAGATATTTGGCAGCATGTTCCTTGATATTTCAGAAATCTGAGACACAAAGCGATGAACACAAACACACACACACACACACACACACACACACAGGAAGAACAGCTGAGCTCAGGCTGAAGGGCAGACAGTTGACTGGCTCTCAATCAACCCTGAACACATCTTCTGGTCCTATAACCTTTAAAATAACCCTGAAAACACAACACACACCAACACACCGTGATAGTGTGTGTTACAGGGTGTGTATTAGTAGAAATGATTACACATGGGCTCGGGAAGAAACTGAACAAGCTTGAAGAGGACTCCAGTCGCTTTGTGTCGCGTGAGTCACGGATTTCTACATTTTTATTTCCACAAGACATTTTTATCACCTTTTTCCAAGTCCAGGCCTGACCGAATGAACTGAAAAAATTATAATTGTTTTACAATAAATAAACGTTGTTGGCGGTTTTTCAGATTGTTCAGACAACCTTTGAAAGAAAAAAAGCTATATTTTAACAAACACACACATACACACATACGTATACTGACCGTAAAGACTTAAATCCAATAAACTATAAACTGACCCTGTTTTTATTTTAAATTACGACAGTTTTACACATTTTTCAGAGTTCAAGGTACAATCCCAAACGGCTCCCACTCACAAGCGTAGCGCACTACAGAGTGCACGACTCATTAACACCGCATTCTATATCAAGGGTACATCTATAGTGAGCGAGCCGCCGTTCGGGATGAAACCAACCCCATCTCCAGCGTTACCTTCGGAAAGCTCGAGCTCCAACTCCGCCAGCTGGTCCTTCACCTCTTTGGGTAAAGTCGCCAAATCGGCGCCGCGGTCCGCCATGCTGCGAAAATACGACTGTGAAGTTGTTTTTATTTTGTCTTCCGGTTTTTTTTTTCTTTCTTTGTTTTTTCAAGTTCTCTGAAACGTTTCGTCGGTTAAAATCCCTCTCCAGGTCACGACACGAACCACGTATTCAAACGTGAGTAACAATCCATCCGAACAACTGCTCCCTCCGCCATACTGTGGGAACGCGCCGACGAGTGGTCACGTGACTGTGTGCACCGCGTACAATGTAGTTAGGCGCCCTCCTCACCCCCATTCCTCCCACCGCACGGACACGCCCGCTCAAGGTTTCTGCGCTGTGATTGGTCAGCAGTCTCTAAGGTTCAAAGGCGTACTTGAGCGCCATCTGGTGGCCAAACCTAGATTAACGTTCCTTAACCATTTCATACAGTGTTCATAATCAATTTAAGGCTTTTTTTAAAAAATATATTTTTTTGATTTTTTTTTTTGAGTAAAATATAAGATAAATCACCTCCAAATCATCTACTGTAAATTAATGTAAACTTCTGTAGTGCTCTACATTATTTATTCTTAAACTTTACTAACTTTATACATAAAAATAAATAAATTAATTAATTTTAAAAATGTGTTTGTTTTTAAACTAATGATTTTTTTGGGGAAGATTAAAAAATTTCTACATTATTTCAGGCATATTCATTAAGCCTTAAAAGAAACTTACACAATCCACTTACTTTTTAATATAAATAATATTTAGACCCAATAAAAATTCATATACTGTCATGCAATAAGAGATCAAATATAACAGAATATGGCTATGCATAAAAATGTATTAAAGAGTTAAAATGCTTTTGTAGGGGTCAAAGCATTTAGTGCTGGAACCCTATTGGAATTGTTCGGATACTTATTTTGATTCTCTGCTGAAACGAATTGTGCAGACCAAATCCCACCGTAATCTAACCTTGATGAATGTGCTCAAGTACGTATCTTTATTGTTCGGTGTGTCTTGGCAAGAACTGGGTATTGGAGGCACTATTTGCGAGAAGTGCTTGGACCCCGCAGATTGCTGCTCGCAGCTATATACAGATGCATCTCAAAAAATTTGAATATCGTGGAAAAGTTGATTTTTCTCCATAATTTAATTCAAAAAGTGGAACGTTGATATATCCTAGATTCATTACACAAAGGGAAATATTTCAAATATATATATATTTTTTTAATCTTGATTATTACGGTTTACAGCTCACGGAAATAATTGATTTTTATTTTTTTTAAATCCAGTATCTCCAAATATCAGAATAAAGAATTTATAATACAGAATTTACTTTTCCACGATATAAATTTTTTTTGAGATACACCTATATAAGCTCTTTTAGCATTAGAACTGAATGTCTAGACATGCTACAGGATAGTTAGTTTCCTTTTAGTGGTTTTAATGCCTTTTATCATTTAAAGCCATGCTTTTAATATAGTTCTTCCATTGCGTCCATTAAAAAAACCAAAGCAAAAAAGAAAGAAGCATAACTTTTACACACTGGCACATTCCAGCTCAACATATAAAAGGACTTTATTGCTTTACTTGGTTAATTACATTTATAACTGATCAAAAGACACAGAAATGGTGTTTAATTGCTTTTTCTTTAATCAAGACTGCAGCACTGCAAGTGTGCATCGTATTTCACTTCAACATGCATGAAAAAGTAAATACATTTATATATAGTACACATATGTACAGTAAAGAAGATAAAGACTAAAATTAAAAATCAGTCCAACCGGGAGTGTGTCTTTACAATTAAAGGCTGAAAGAACGTCTTTCAATAGTTGCCTTTCTAAATACATACCATTTTAACCATTACTATTCGATACAGGTCGGAGGGATTATGTTTTATATTTTTCATTATTCTGCATTAATTCCTTAATAAATTAACGGTGTATTAACATCGAAAAGTATGGAGTAGAAAAATAACATAAAAAAAGGTAAGGGCCAAATTACTCAGGGGGAAAAAAAAAAATCTGTCAAAGTGAGTGGGAGCTGAAAACAGTCACATAATATTTTTATATATTTTATATATATATATATATATATATATATATATATATATATATATATATATATATATATATATATATATATATATATATATATATATATATATATATATATATAGGCTACATCTCTCTTAAAGCATTCTTACTATTCTGCAAAAAACATCATCTGCAAAAAATATGATTACATAGTGACTAAGAAAAGCCACTCATGAAGAAAAACATGTAGGAGGCCTAAAATGTTCTACATTTCAGTATTACAAAAAAAAAAAGTAAGAGGGAGGGGGGTTAAAGAAGTATTTATTATGACAGTCCTCGCTGCACAAAATAAAGAACAGATGTAGAAAAAAGTGCCGGCAATCATTATTTAATATGAAAGCTGAAAGTTTTCCCTGCCCTCCACCTTTCCATGTGAGAACACGAAGACCGAGAACAATGCCACGGTGCTCAGTCCAGCGTTAACAACTCATAATCGTACTGTAAGATAAGCTTTAAGTGGCTGCTGCTGCAAAATCCTTGAACCTTACACGAACATGAATTAAAACATATGCAAACTCATGTTGACGTCAGACGCTCTGTGTGAAGGACGTACTCAGCAGCAAAGGTCATAAAATACAAACTCTATAGATCGATCACATTTTAGTGCATTTCGACGTGCCGTTACATTCTCCGGTAATTACACTCTGTGTAAAATACATGATTAAGGGACATTCAAGTCACACGATTACTGCTAAAACATTCCCTTTTCAATTGAAAGAAATAACTGGGTGGGGGAAGAAAAAAAAAGAAAAGAAAAAAAAAAACTAAACTAAATTCACATTTCTCCCAAATATACTCGATCAGACGTGATGTTTGCTTCTTTACAGTTTCACTGGAGCGCTATAAAAACAAGTTAGCTAATGGCAGCCATCTTGGAAAATCAAAAGTCCCCCCACCTCCTCCTAATTTCCTCAATGCACACTCTCGAGAAAGCGCTACCCACCCTCTTCTGCATACACGAGCTCACAGATGCCCATAATTGGTTACTGTCTCTGTGATTGACAGGGGAGAGAGACTATGTGATCCCTCCCCACCCTGTCAGCAATCGTGTCCACTTGGCTCCCGGACGACAGGGCGAACGCTTTGTTTTTCAGGAGCACCAAAATTTGGGAAAGATTTTTAGGTGAGACATTACCTTCGTTACTCGACAAGTCACGCACTAAACACGTCTTGGCTGATCGACTACATTCACACTAACTTGAAACATTGTACGTTTTCATCGTTACCAAACTACCCCCTTTAAATCATATATGTTGCAATAAAAATAAAGAGATCTCCCAGGTTTAAAGGGAGTTATCAGTCCAGTTTCCTTTCACCTCCCAGTAAAGTAATGCAAGGCAGTAACAGCGAATCAGGTCCAGATGGCAGTAAAGAGCACAGTACACAAACACAGCACGAGCTGTTAATGTTCTCCCTGCGGTTTCAAGATCTGCAAAGGCATCTGTAATGAAATTTGTTGCAATACAAAATATACAGCTTTTTAAAATGTCCCGGTTGATTCCTATATTTGGCACAGACGTTCCTGTGGGCAACCAGAAAACTGTGAAACCTGACCAGGGCTTTAGAGGCACTGCAGCAAGGGTTAAGGCAGAATAGTTTGATCGAGCAACACGTTAGGATGTGCAATTAAGTGCGTTTCTCATTGTGAGCGCGTTAACGAGCGAGTCTAGTAGGCATGTGCCGATATTAAAACTAATCCGTTATAGCAAATGCACTGCTACGCACTTTGGCCTAAGGGTATACGCAACTTTGCACTCGACTGCATTCTTTCTCCAAGTCTTTTTTTTTTTTTTTTTGTTCGTGCACGTCGATGCTAAACGATGCTGAAGAGAACTGCATAACGACGGGCTGAAGAGCAGATGTTTATGCGCAAGGTTAATATCTGATCAAAAAATTTTCATAAATAAAAATGAATGGGATGTTCACGTTCAAGTTACACTTCCTGTCTGTAATTTTCTTTATCTGAGATGAGAATGAGACCGTTTTCACATTTTGCGGTTAATTCGAAACCAACACGCTATAAATATAAATGCAGCGTTATTGCTCATATATGCTGCGTCACTATAAACTACTTATAAGCTTAATTAATAAAACGAATGCGAAATCTGTTCATTCAGCCCCCTCTGAAAAGAAATCTAGATTATATTAATGATACTCCGAAGCTTCTCCGATATCAATATCGCGATGTATGATACTAACCGATCATCGGCACATGCCTTCTACAGAGACGAGACGTATTAACGTCTTCGTAATCGCCTGAATGATTCAGACAGTGATTCAGTTTTGGTTTTTTAAACAAAAAGGCCTAAATGGTCTTGTTCTGTTTAAAACAATGAGAAAATAATCAGAGATGAAATGAGTACACAGCTGGATTTTTCCGAGGCTCAGCTCTAACACAGCCCGAACATACAGTGGAGCTAATAACTGAGAACTTTACAAGAAGAAGAGGGAAGGAAAAGAAAGAGGAAAAAAAAAAAAGCCAGCGCCAGACATGCTGGCACCACCATTTAGCTCTGACGCAACACAGGAATCCCAACAAGGAGATTTCAATTAACAATGAAATGTAACCATGAGCCAGTTTATGGCATGAAGGGGCGGCACAAGGCTACGAGGAAAACCAAAAGACGTGATCGAGCAACGTGTTTAGGAGGATGTGCGAAAATATAGAAAACAGCATGAAAATAAAGCTTGCCAATATTAGTGTATCAGTCCCATGAATTATAAACTGTTATACTCTGATGTACATTCCTATACACACACATTCTCACACACACAAGCATACTATATTCACTGATTTTAAACGCTTTGCATATAAAACATATTATAAAGGGGTAGAAATGAGGTCAGATCTTGGTGAAGTTCAGCCGAGGCGTTCTCTTGGTCTCCTTGAAATGAAAACCGAGCGAAAATGCGAGGGACAAGATTTTAAAAAACACACAAACACACAGGAATTTTTCCTTTCGTTTAAAAAAAAATAATAAAATAAAAAAAAAATAATAATATTGCCGAGTTGTGGTGCGATCGTTTATCCTCGTTCATGCGAGTAAAATGTGAAAGGCAGTAAGTGTGAGCATGCACACCAGCACACCACACGCTAGGGCTGGGCAATATGGGAATATAATATCAATATCGCGATATTCAAACCCCACGGTACAGTTCAGGGTACTTCTTCAAAATTGAAGAAGAAGAAACATTTTGTACGCAAAAAAAAATTTTTTTTAAAGTGTTTCAGCTTTAAAGTGATGCATATTACAAAAAAAAAAAAAAAAAAAACAGAAGACTTTTGTGTTTCTCTTTTGCTTGTTTTGCAGCATTTCAGGTTCATTTTGGGGTGAAAATGACTGAACTATGTGCGTTTTAAAAAAAAAGCAAGAAGGTGACGGTGAAGGAGGACGACGTGGAGGCTGGAAAAAAAAAAATTCATCAGCCGGATTTTCCAGGTTCTGCAATTTCAGAAAGTTTTAAATCAGCAAAAATGTATTACTGCACTGTTGATCCCGTTTATATCACATTTATGAAAACGAATTAAATCACACCAGGAGAACTTGTACTTCCAGGTCAAGTGTGTTCAAGCTGAAATGCAATGCAGTGGGCAATTTATTTTCTTTGTATCGGGATTCATAAATATTTCATTTCTAAAAATGTTCTGCAATGAAAGTTGAACGAACGCCACCATGTTCACGGACCCACCAGTTTGTCGATGCTTTTACAACTACAAATTTACTCGTTGTAACACGTATCTGATTGGATGATAATTTGTATCATTTCCCCTCTTTTCCTCATTCAGGGCTTTTGATCTGTTGAAATGTTGGATTAAAAATCCCTGAATTCATCACTTTTTATAAAAAAAAATAAATAAATAAAAATAAAAAAAGGCTTCACTCTTTTTGTTGGTACTCGACCGTACTTAATGCCTTGGTACGCATCACGTATCGCAAAAATATCTTCCAAGTATCGCAATATGATATTTTTGCCATACTGCCCACCCTATCACACGTGCGCACACACACAAACACACACACACACACACACTGTGGCAGCACTTCCTTTTCAATTACTGCCACTGATCAGCCATCCACATTGCTCTTTGAACGTGTAAATAAGACACACGTGTACGTAATACCTATGCATCAGATCACCGTCACCATGTAAGTCCTTCAGGAAGCACTGTTCTGTCCTACAGTTCAGCTGAAGAATGAGGAGCGTGAAGATGGATGGAAGGCGAGGAGTATGAGGAGGGCAGGGATGATGGCGTGAAAGTGGAGTTAGTAAGGATTTTTTAATGAGAATATGGATGAGGATCGGAGTCCAGCCCCCCCGTAGTCTATGGCATAGTGAACAGGAAGCTCTTTCGTTCGCCAAAGTTGTTTTTGACCCCCAAAAATTCTCTGGGCCAGCTCCGGGCCAGAAGAGCGCGACAGCGTGAGAGAGGACCAGGGAGAGGAGAAAAAGACGACAGGGAGGATCTGGCCTCATCCCTCGCTCCTCTCCCCTCCTAGTGCTGGGCTCATCATCTGGCTGAAGGCTGTGTGGTCATGATGACGTGCGAGTGGCCGCTCTCTGCCCGCTGGGTGCCCATGCCGGCCAGCACGGACATGGCTACGGCCTCGGCAGCTGCCCGTGAGCTCATGCCGTTCGGCCCTGACGATCCCGAGGGACTCAGCGCCACTGAGCTGTGCTGGATCACCGGAGCTGGAGAACCCGTGGCCTCACACACGTCCTTCATGGATTCTTCTCCTGGAGGACACGTCACACACGGATGAGTGACACACCACTCACATATCCTGAATAAAATACTTAATCCAATATCCAAAAACCATCATTACCATCATTTCTTTCTTTCTATCTATCTATCTATCTATCTATCACAATATCTATCGTTCTAAGTGCATCTTTAATTCTATATCTATACCAATGTCTCTATATGTAGACATCTGTAACTCGATAGCAATGCCCTCTCTCTCTGCATGTTTATACTGTATATAGAATATAGTTCACATGTGCATTACATTAGATATGAAAGATATGACTGTGGTTTTACTGTTTCGACGGTCGTCTTTTCGGATTTGCTGAAGCAACAAAAAGACAGAAACTAAACGACTAATTTCTCACGCCTATTGCACTTTTGGCTGGGGAAGGATTTGCTTCTAGAGAGTTGCACAAAAGAAGAAAAAAGTCTAGAGTTACACAAAAGCTAAAAATTATTTTATATATGTATAAAAATAAAAACACCTTTACATGACCTTGTACGTGTTCCTCTACATATTGTTCTGCACCCACTGCAAAACTCATTGAATTTTCAAAGAATACAAAACAACCCAGCTACAAAACTAATGCAATGGTAATGTGCTGCTGGGACAAACCTGAATTCACAAACCTGTTTTTTTTTTTTTTTTTTTTTTTTTTTTTAGGAGATTACAATCAAATTGTTTTTAACTCTCATTTTTGTGCAGGATCTCTTTATATCTAGCAAATGCAGTAGTTTTAGGTTATCTAAATACACACGTTTTTAAGGATCCTTTTTCTCATGGTGTGACTCACCCAGGTAGGCAGCCTTCTTCTGTAAGGTGGTGACAGGACAGTCCTTATGGGCCAACAGCAGCTGCTTCAGATGAGCCACTTCGTTTCGTAACAGAGACACCTCATTCTGACACACACACACGAGAACAGATGAGCCACCCCCCCAAAGTGTACAAACAGAGAGACTCGTTGAAATGCTGATCAAACAGAAACTGCTGCTGGCATTTCCAGATGTTCTTGGTGACTCAGACAAACCTTAAACTGGAGGCAAGATCTCAGGTTGTGAAGGTGTGAAATGACTGTGGTTCCTGAAAAGTGTTCAACTTGGACACACTAAATGACTTACTGACATGATTTCCTTTGTGCCAGCGATTGGTTCTGAATAACACGGCAGTGCTGTAACATACACATGGTTTAAAAGAGCCACGTGTAGTACACTTACCGTGAGGGAGACGTTCATAGACGTCAGCTCCTCTGCTTTCTTCTCCAGAGAGTTCACCCAGATCTTGCGCTTCTGCCTGCAGCGGGACGCGGCTGCTCGGTTGCGCTCCAGAAAGCGCTGTCTCCTCTCGTCTGGATCGTCGTCCACCGTGCGCCGCCGCCGCCCGCCTGTCGGCTGAGCCGGAGAAACCTGGACGCCGAAAAAAAAACATTACGATTAACCTCGACTATTTTAATCGAGCGTTTACATATGTCTCGCAGGGTTCACATTAGGGTTAAAGACTCCTTTTACAATTCAAATACCTAACGAATTTTCATACTATTTAGGTATTCAAAAAATAATCATCATATCAGAATGTTACAATACATTCTGTCCATTTCAAACCTCCATTTCGTGTTGTAGAGGGGAAAATAGTAAGGCATGCTTCCTTCATATTTTGGGGTATGTATATTTAAACATATGCTTCATAAAATGACGCAAACGCTAGTCTTTCCAAATCCGCCTGCCTGCTGCACTACGTACATCAGCTGATGAGTGAGCTGGATGATGGGAGAAAGATTTTTTACTAGGCAACGTGCACGAATGATTTTCAGAATCAGCAACATATGGATATATTGAAACACTGACAAAACAGAGCAAAAAATAAATAAAAATATGTGCATATACAGTCCCCACCAAAAGTATTGGAACAGCAAGGCCTTTATTTGTTTGATTTTTTTTTTTTTTCCCCCAAAACGGTACATTGAAGACATTTGGGTTTGAGACACCAGAATTTTAGCTTCCGGGTATTTACATCTAGAGGTGCTAAACAACTTAAAACCCGCAACCTTCAGTGGCAGACCACCCAATGTCCTTGTGAGCAAAAGTATAGGAACATATAGCCTTAAAGGAAATAAAAATAAATAACACTTAATATTTGGTTGCATATCCCTTGCTTGCAATAACTGCATCAAGCCAGTGAAGCACTGACATCACCAAAGCATTACTTTTTTCTTTTGTGTTGCTTTTCCAGGCCTTCACAGCAGCTTCTTTCATCTTCAATACTTTTGGAAGGGATTGGATCTCTCCTGCAGTCACTTCATAGTTAAACGTTTTGAGAGAAAATAACGACACTATATAATTTATTTGCCATAGTGAGCTAACTGATAAATGGATCATTTGTCCACCCCTGGAAACCTACTTTTTAAGTTTGTGATTTTCTTTGCTTAGGAAAGCAGAACATTTTCTATCTTCTTTAAGACAGTCTTCCACAAAAGTCATTTGTACTTAGAAAGACCAAGTGTTCTTTAAAGTGTAAACGGTACAGTAGAAAGAAAAAAAAAAAAAAGAAAAAAAGAAAAAAAAAAGAGAACTCTGTGTTTAATAGAAACTGAAAACCCCCTAAATGTTACTATGCAGGTGCAGTGTAGAGAGATAGTAGTTAACTACATGCAGTAATATGACGTGTGACGGTGAATGGAGGACCTGGGGCTGTGCAGGGGATGGGGCATCAGGCTGCTGTACCAGCAGTTGGCTCTGCTCCATCCTCTGTGGCACCATGGCACTGGAGCCCATCGCCACGCTGACACAGGCCGCTGTGGTCTGATGAGACAACGCCGCCTTCAGCCGCTGAAGGAGCACAAGCACAACACAATGCAGAGCGTTATATCTCATAACCACACCCAATAACCTGTTAACTAACTAACTAATTAACTAGCAGGAGCTAGACATCCCGGCTGAGCGTACGTCTGTATATTCAAATACACTACAAACGAATCCTGTGTTAGAATCTGTAGTTCGACTTAAATAAAAGCATCAAGTACAACCAAAGCCACACTTGCTAAAGCCAGTGCTGCAGTCAGTGCTTGTCTGTTTGTTGTGAAAAGTGGCACCCAGATGAGATACCCTCACAGACATGCTAAGAATTTCAGAGCACGTCTGCCTGCCTCACAGACCGTAGCGTCAACACACTACAAGCATCTCGCTCACCATCTTAGCCTCGGTATGGGGGTTGTAACCAGATGGAGAGGAGGAGCCACTGCTGCTTCCACCTAGGGGAGGACCTGGGATTCCTGGAATGTTGGGCACCATACACATGGGCCTAGCCAGCTAAAAATTTAAAGGGGGAAAAAAAAAAACCCAACAGAATAGATTGCGTACACAGCAGGGTCTAAAGGCAACAGACTCGGTTGACTGTAAACACAAGTGATGAAAAGGTATGAGCGGAGCTTACGGATATTACAGAAGACATTTGCACTGGGCCTGGGAGCACGTTGGGAAGCATCATCATTGGGTACGGACCAGTTGGAGACCTTCGGGCAGAGCACAGAGATCAGGAAGGGTTGTATTTTTTTTTCCCTGCCAATAAATATGAACCCTAGCCTACTATGAAATCCTGTGAATAAAAAAAAAATAAAATAAAATAAAAAAATACACAAAGTTACAGAAATGCCAGTCCAGAACTGTCAGCATGGTACGTGATAATTCTGTCTCTGACAGTTCCCCAACCTCAGCTACCTCACTCGAGTTCATGGCTGGCCTTAAGACCATGATGTTATGAATGATGTTGGAAATACTGCACTTTTGCACCTGTATCCGTCAGAACACATTATCTCTTCATTCTGAACACTGTATTCATATTCGGTTAAATCTTTAATGTAAAAGCACGAGGAGTTTCCCCCGTACTTTCCGAGCCTGTGTCACTTCTTCTTTTTCCCCCCTTTGTTATGATATAATGCAACACTAACGCCACAAACGTGACAAACTGGTGAGGACACGTGTTACTCCTTTTGGGCTGCTGGGAACGCTCAACACGCTGGAAAAAATGACTCAGAATAACAGGTGGATAAGGAGCGGGTCTCGTAAGGGCAGAGGCCGATTAAGCATAAAATCAAGCATGTGAAAAGGATTCTTCATTTCGTCTGACATTCCCTAATCAAAAGGTCCTGAAATCCCTAGCAAGAGCTAGAGATAAATGACTCGTAATGACCATAATCACATCAACTCAACATCCCAGACTAAACAGCATTAAAAAGGGTAAGCGAGCAGTGAACTTACCCAAGGGTGCGGCTGGAGGGCGGAGCCTGTGTGATGACCGAGGTGGGTGAAGGCATGGTGGGATGCAGGGCGTCGTAGCCAAGGTGAAGAGGAAGAGAGCCCGGACGGACGATGGTGGGCATAGGAGCAGAACTTACTGCTGGTTTAGACGGAGATTCCTGAAAGGAAAAACGTGTAGACGGTTAAAACAACGCTACTCAGCCAGGATTTACTGAGCCGTAATAAAGACGGAAAAGCAGCAATGAGGTATTCACTAGGTTTCTAGGCTTCTACGCACTAGGCATTGTTACAGAAATAGTCGGGAAGTTGCTAAAATAATCAGCTCTCTCTAAAATTTCATTATTATTATTATTTATAGCTTTTTGTTTGCTCGTTTTAAACAGAGGCACACCGAAACTGAGAAAATGGCTCCACAGTTTGTAAGCGACCAGCCAGCCAATGTGCTGAATAAACGAAACCCTCATACAGCAGTGTAGAGAACCCCAATTACCAATTTAGCTCGAATTTTAAATAAAAAAAAAAAAGAAAAAAAAGAAAAAGAGGGAAACACTTTACAGAATGGAAAATAAGGGTGATGTGTAGCACAAAGCTTCTGTTTTATTACACAATAAGCGTTATGCCCTGCTCATACATTTGCTAATATTAGTTCGGCTTGAACGAGTCATTTATGACTGTCCTGACTTTAGAGACATGTTGTACCTCAAAACTGGCACAACACTGCGAAAGTGTATTCATGGCTTTGCTTATCACAGCTGCGTGACGACACGGTAGAGACTCATAAAATATGTGGAGCCACCCATCAGCCATGCCTACAGCAAACCAGTGTAGATTAAATACTGAAGTAAGAAAGGAAAGAAATAAGGAAACGTCCAAGTATTATAACATATTACAGTACGTAAACAAAGAGTGAAGGAAGGAAGGAAGGAAGGAAGGAAGGAAGGAAGGAAGGAACTATGGATTTTGTTAAGGATGGATGAACGGAGGTACAGATTAGTTGAATAAGTAAGTATGAAAGGAGCTAGGATTCCGGCAAGTATGGAAGCATGGTAGAAAGAAAAGAGGGAAGGAAGGAAGTACAAAAGGAAGCAAGAAAAGAAGTACAAAGGGAGGAAAGGAAGGAAGAAAGGAAGGAAGGAAGGCAGTGCAAATTTTGGTAAGGAAGGAAAAATTATGGAAGAAAGGAACGAGGGAAGGAAGGAAATAAAGAAGTAGGTATGGAAGGAAGGAATAAAAGAGGTGCAAAGGAAGGAAGAAATAAAAGAGGTGCAAAGGAAGGAAGAAAAGTATGAAAGAAAGGAAAGTATGGAAGAAAGTAAAAAGGGAAGGAAGGAAGGAAGTATGGAAGAAAGGACAAAGGGAAGGAAGGATGGAAGGAAGGAAGGATAAAGGGAAGGAAGGAAGAAAAGTATGAAAGAAAGGAAAGTATGGAAGAAAGGAAGTATGGAAGAAAGGAAGGAAGCATGGAAGAAAGGAAAAAGTGGAGGAAGAAAGAAGGGAAGGAAGGAAGTATGGAAGGAAGGATAAAGGGAAGGAAGGAAGGAAGTATGGAAGAAAGGAAAAAGGGAAGGAAGAAAAGAAAAAGGGAAGGAAGGAAATATGGAAGGAAGGATAAAGGGGAGGAAGGAAGGACGGAAGGAAGGACGGAAGAAAGGAAAAAAGGAAGGAAGGAAGAAAAGTATGAAAGAAAGGAAAGCATGGAAGAAAGTAAAAAGGGAAGGAAGGAAGGAAGTATGGAAAAAGGATAAAGGGAAGGAAGGAAGTATGGAAAAAAGGATAAAGGGAAGGAAGGACGGAAGGAAGGAAGTATGGAAGGAAGGAAAAAGGGAAGGAAGGAGGTGCAAATTTGGTAAGGAAGAAGAACAGAGGGAAGGAACAAAGTGGTTTAAAAAAGGAAAGACATAATTAAGGAAGGAATTATTTATTATCTATGCCTCCCCTTATCTGTTTAATGACATTTAAGAGTTGCACGTGCTTCACCAAAGCACAAAGCAAGACTGTGGGTTTTGCGTTTTCTCAAAAGAGAATTGCGGAGAATGATATGTTCAGTGCGTATGCGTGTTTGTGTTGTTCTCTACCATTCCCCTGGCCGTGGCCTCCTTGTTGCTGTCTGACTTGCTGGAGATGGAGTCTGGACTAGTGGGAGGGGAGGAATCCACCTCGACAGGCTCCTCTTCCTTCACTCGAACTATGTCTGAGGGCGTCTGTAGACTCATGTCCAGAGCTGAAGAGCCAGGGGCAGGCAGCTGCAGTGTGAAGAAAATGTGCGAGAGAGAGAGAGAGAGAGAGAGAGAGAGAGAGTGCAAAGAGGACAGGAGAGGGGGAAGGGAGAGAGCGTGTGAGACATGGGAGCAGACGGCAGTCCACAGACCATAAATCCCCACATTTTGGCTAGAGACAGTGAAGTTGCTCAGCTTGGAGCAGCTCCGCCTGTGCGAGTGAAGCCCTCCACCCAATCCCAATGCTCACAGGGTTCTTGGCTCTCTTGTCATCATCTTCCTGGGCTTTACGGAACTCCTGCTCAAAGGGCATGGCTAGCTCGTTGAACAGGCCCACTTCTTCACAGTTCTTCAGGAAACGAGTGGGAGTCGGCGTCTGGTCTGGGGCGGAAAACAGATCTCGTTATGTATAATACCTATACATACAATTCCTCTATTCAGTGCACGGCAAAACGCGTGTGAAATATTACATAAGGAAATGAAGATTGAATGGCCAAACTGCGCTAAATAAATATAATATAAATAAATATATCGGAATAAATGTCCGAGTGTGTATGAGAATGGGTGAATGAGACCGTGTAAAGCACTTTGTAGAACATCTAAGGTTAAAAAAAAAAAAAAAAAAAAAAAGTAGAGTACAGTCATTAGCCAGGTAAGGTTGTAGTTTGGTTGTAACTCTGCATGTTTGGTTATTTTCGCATAAAAATATGTTCTGCAACTTTTATTACAGGCAAGAGCAGAGTTACTGAGCAATTAGGGCTGATCATATTACATCCCAACACTGTACACTTCCTTCAAGTCACTATAAACTTCCTGACTGACTTCATTGTAGCTAAATAATATTTTAAACCTAAAAATATTAAATAAGCATACAATAATGTGTTAGAGCTAACACTTTACACATAATGATAATAAAAATTTGAAAATTACTGTGTACATTTGAGCTGATCAGCGCTTAGAGTATTTGACCTTGGCTTGTGGACATTAGGCAAGAAATTTATTATCCTATAAGTATTATACAGAAAATGTAGTACAATTATACAATAAGTATTATACAGAAAATGGCCTGAAAATTATTATTTTTAAATCCACCATCCAGCCGAGCATTTGTGATAGTCACTGCCAGCAAGAAGTGCCCGACTGCACAGCTGGTAATATTATTACCCCCTCTCCTACTCTCCTTAAACCTAAAAAGGTGGAAAATACTCAGTTTCCTACATCTTTTTTTCCCGCCTGGACAATTAAATCAGTTATCGTCAAATTTTTTTGTAATGGTAAATTCCACTACACGAGCCAAAATCTGAGAACAGACGTATTCTGCTCCCAGTGCTATCCTACTGCACAATCTCTACAAGATGGTTGGATGGAAAAATACCTGCGATGATGACGGAGTCTGTCCGGGCAGGTCCGAACTTCAGCG
>NC_030430.2:20457726-20460226 GCF_001660625.3 Ictalurus punctatus
CACAAAAGGTTTGTCGTCCCCCATTTTTGCAAACGGCCTGCAATACAGCTGTGGAAGAGGAGAAGAGGAGAACATTGTTGAGGATGTTCAAGAGCCTGGGAAAGAAAAAAAAAAAAGTCTGAAAAAGCCTGCGCTAGGCTTCCAGCTGCTTCTACTAAAGCGGCGCTGCTTCTCTGGTCGTATCCGTCGTCCGTCAGTGCAGGAAGCCGGGTTAAAAATATCACGAGCCGAGAAGAAAACACACGCGCTCGTACGAGTGCGCGCGCACGCACAGATGATACAAAGCAAGAAGAAGTTTCCCTAGTGATACTTCCTTCACGCTGGAGCCATCTGACTGGCCAATGAGGAACAGTTTACACACAAGTCCGTAGCCGGGATTTGCACAAAGCCTGCCAATACCTCTTTCCCTTTTTTCCCCCCCGTTTCTCCACCCCTACTGTTTTAACCCCACCTCTGTTCCTCATTGTGTTCCTCCCTCGCTCCACGAACACAAACATCCCACAGGGTAACGGGGATGTGTTTATCACTGGGAGATTTCTGTTGCATGTTTCCTCCTTCAGCTCATTTCACTACCGCGCTCTCACTTTTCAATCCGTCCCTAAACCTCGTAACCGACACCTTCCCGGTAGGATCACGGCTCTGATCGATACCGCAGCCGACTTCCCCAGAACTGATCGAGGAGCCCAGTGATGACGAGCGAACGAGAGGAATGTAACGAGAGTAAGCGATACCGCTCGGGCTGGACGGCATACCGACGCTAATCCTAGAGAGACATTTCTGAAATGAGCTGCGCCGATCCAGGAGAATGACTTGCATGTGCATTGCCTGCCTGCTTTCCCTAAACCCCTCCTCTCCTTTTAGTCCAGCGAGCAACATGAGCTACTGGACCACAATTTCCACTCACGAGTTTCCAGGCTCTCTGATGCGGCCTTTATGCGTAGCTTTAAGGCGTTCGTCGAGCGCGCATCACTCTCTTCGACGCACGCACAGAAGATGGGAATTCTCTAAAAACAGCATGGTTACATTTCAAAAGATGTGGCGTATAATGTTTAGCCTGCTGTTTAACCCAACAATCGACCTTACTTTCTGATAGCCATACCACTACACCGGTCAAGGCTTCACAGTGATTGAAGGGTAGAAGTTTCAAGATACAGATTAAAACGCATCTCCATCTATTCGTGTCTATGCCTTCGGGGGTTTTGTTTTTTTCTTCTTCACCCGAACAAATTCCAGCGGATCTCGGCCATTCCGCGTCCGGCTGCGACTCGTCAAAAATCTAGGTGTGATTATATAACCGCCTCCGTCTGGACTCGTCCCAAATCATACTACAGGAACGTCTGTGTAAACACGTTACGCTGCTACTGGCTGCGTTAATCTCCCGCTTTCAGATGATACGACGCACATCTCAGTGTAGTTAAACTAGAGATGTTGCCACCTCGGAGTACTTTTAAATAGCTTTTGCAAACAGTGTTAAAGGAGTCCTGTAAATGCTTTACTTGATTTCACTCTTATTAATTGTTTTCTGTGATTATTCCTGACTACGTTTACATGGACAGCAGTAATGTAATTATTGACCTTATTCTGAATAAGACAATATTGTGATTAAGGTGTTTACATGAGTCGAGTTTAGGATACTCTTTTCATGTTCCTGATTTACACGTTATAGAACATAGATCGATTAACAGCACACGTCATTACGTCACCGCGCCACGCCGTCCGACGTTCCCTCCAGAATTGCACGTATCGACATACAGTTGGTCTTCGTTATGGTACCGTATACAGTTTTGGGTGTTTTCATTTTTACGTAAGCTTCAAGTGCGGTTAATTATTTGTCGTGCTATACCTGCTAATAGACGACTGCTTGAAGCCGTGGGCCGCGTCCTAAACCGCGTATTTACCTACTATATTGTAGCTCAGAAACATGTATATCACCTACTATATAGTAGGCAAGTACGCGGTTTGGGACGCAGCCGTGCTCTCTTGTTTGCCGTCAAACGGTTGAGCGCTGCCGTGTGTGTACGTGCCCCGTCGCAAAATGCGGTGAAAACTCCCCCGCGGCGTTAACAGTGTGATTAAAGCGTGTACGTGTCTGTAACGCACGTCGATAATGCGACTGAAACAGGAATACTCCACACGTCTTAATTCCATTTGCGTTTACTTCGAGTATGACCGCAATCGGATTAAGGTCATCAAAATTGCTGTTTACATGCTGGTTTCTTAATCAATAAGAGTATTGTCTTAATCGGGTTAATACTGGATTATTGTTGTCCATGTAAACATAGCGAGTGTGTGAAACTGTACGGTTTGCCGTCTTGACCAGGTCTCCCTGGAAGAGGAGACTGTGATCTCAATGGGATCTTCCTGGTTAAATAAATGAATAAATAAAAATACGTAGTATTAAGAGTAATAAAATACAACAACAACAAAAAAAACGACAGAGTTAATTAAGTAATGACTCGACACACTTCAGATCATTCTTGTCGGACTGTTTCGGTTCAGT
>NC_030430.2:20465226-20467726 GCF_001660625.3 Ictalurus punctatus
AAATCGGCAACAAATCTCATTTCGACGTAGTAAGCTTTACATGGACCGCCGGTGTGGACTAGCAACCGTCGTCCTGTTTACACTTGTATGCGCATGCCCAGTGTGCATGAATGGTCATGTGACATGTTTTCGGTCATGTAGCGTGGGCCGCTAGAGTTTCTGAAACGCAGCGGAAACGCCAGTGTGGACGAGGACCGTTTTCATTTTAAAACGAAAATGCACTAGTGTAAACAGGGCCTTCGTATCCTAAAATAAACAAACTAGAACTTTATAATGCCACGATCGTGGGGATTAACAATTTAAGCCTTGAAACGGAGGGGAAGGGGCGGGGCTTGCTTCGAGAGTTCAAATCACCTGCACAACTCTCTGACTGATTGCTCTTTTCTTTTTTTTAAGCATATTTCTGAGTGATAATATCTTGCAGCATACCGCATTGAAATGCATAAACGCGGGCAAATGTTTTCAAACGACTTACATAGTTACTTCTTAATCCGGCGTTTGACATTTCTGTATAGAATGATCTGGTACAGGTTTAATAAAGCTACAAAAAGAAAGAGGAACAGACTTCACTGACTATTCCTTTTATTACTAACAACTTAACATTACATGTTTCCTTTATACCCGTTACAAAAAACATGTCAAAACATTAACTTACACACACCTCCCTTCAGAGAAACGTTACGCAATGCCTTGCACTGGAAGTGGCATGCTTTCTGTACAGCAATTAAAAGGTTCCTAGCAGCTGTCCTAAGCTTAACTAGCAACAGTCCCATCTCCATTTGGTGCCTATTAACAGTTACTGGAAGAAAAGACAATAGGCCTAGATGGGCATTTTGAATCAAAAACAAACACCGCTTTTATTCAAATAAAAAAAAAAAAAAGACAAAGAAGTGATCATTTAAGAGATTAGAATTCATTTACGTCAAGAAGGTAATCGAGGAATCCTTAAGAAAGCAACTTGCTTTGAAATGAATTCGACTGTAATTACAAGTACCTGACTTTCATCATAAGATTACGTAACCCAGACTGCATCTACAAGTCCGTTATTACCCAACGCTGGTCATTGTGTGACTTCAATCCTAGTGCAGCGTGCACACGACATCCATCTACTGTCTTTCACCTCGCTGCCTAGTCCTCATCTGTATAAATACACGACCGTTACACTTTTATATCGAACAACACCACCACCACCGTACTGCTATCTCAAGCTCACACGTTTCTGCCACTGTCGCTGTAAGGCCATCTAGAGCTACGTGGCGGAGTCCTGAATAAAACACGTGATAACTTTGGAGATATTCTGGAGAACAGAATAGTAAAAACACTGCACACGGTGTACATCACGGTAAATCCTAAAAACGATTATGACCATGTGTGTAAATGTGCGCGACACACTGATAGCATTATGGCGACAACTCATGGGTGGAACTTTATTTTGAAAAGTGCTGGGGACAACTTTTGAAGCGTACTTACTTGTCCATGAGGGAGGGGAAAAAAAAATCTCAATCGACAGTGTAATGCTATTGGACGTGACTGACTATAAGCTGGGTGTTACGTGCATGTTTCGTGTGTTTGCCCGCAGCAGTTCGCCTCCGACGTTGACGTGTAACATCAAACCCTGTCTTTCTTTTCGTAAAAAAAAAAGAAAAAAACACCAATCAGGTCACAAGTTCTGAGGCAGAAAGTTCTGAGGTAGGTGAGAAAAACAAACAAGGACGGACAAAGTGGAAAAGTCAGTCTTGCTATCGAGCGGATGATTTATGACGAATAAAAACATTTCACTGCCAATAGTCCGAGTAAAAATAACAGCTGGGCTAATCTTGGGTCTATTTTCACTGGTACATGAAGAGTGGCGTTAAGCGTTTAACTGTGGCTTCCTGCAGACGTGTCGCACAAACAGCTCCTTATATTACTCAGAACAATAAATATAACCTAAAAAGCAAGCTAGGCTGATATTAGACAGTCGTATGTGAACGCTCGGGTGGGGTGAAGTGTTCCTTCCTGGACGCAACTTGATTTGAATAAATAAATCAAACCAGAATTTACAGAACAGAAACCGCCACAACAGCCAATAGACTACATTTTCCACAAGTATTTGAAGAGCGCAAACTCGCCTAGAGAATGAGAGAGAATTCTACTGTTTACACTTTAATGTTTTATCCTTTGAACAAAAAAGGAATTGGGAACAAAACGACTAACTTGAATTTCGGTAAACCTGCAAAAAGAAATAATCCCTCATCACAACATATGCAGGGACGCAACCGCAGCGTTCACCTCGAGACCGGACAACGGGAAACGCTGTGTGCCACACTTACCCATAATCCCTCTGTCCGTGTTGCGACACGGAACAACGTCCAACAGAAGGTCCTTCCTGAGCGCATCGGACGAGCCGTTTTCTTCATCATATCAGCACCAAAAAAATGTCAGTAAAATTTTTTTTATTTTACAAAAAGTGCCCTGCCCCAGCACTCTTTCTGAGGAGAAACAGAATCTCAAATGTGTG